>NW_020536999.1:5152366-5222654 GCF_003426905.1 Ctenocephalides felis | reverse complement strand
GTTTAGTTAAAAAATAATAATCTGTCAAATTGAATTTTAATATAGGGTATGTAATATCATTGAACTGACATTTCACTTGTCAGACGCATGTTGACTCTGTTTTATTATATTATTTTAATTTTTGGCACATCTCAGCTGCTTTTCGGCATTATTAATGTAGACATTACATTTTCCTTATTTATAATCATGAATTTATTATATTTTAATATTGCCTTAGCCTATAAGTGAATAGAAATGTTTGGCAAATGACAGTCTTCATTTGTTTTCAATGTCAAACCATGCCTTAAATATTTTCAAGGTCAAACAATGATAAGCGTTTTTTTTTGTAATTCTTTCCATGTATATCTACAATCTAACTATATTTCTATGAATCAAAAAATCCTAGAACATTTCCCGAACAAACTTCAGGTAGATTCATGAAAATCCGAATTATAGTTAGAGAATTAACCATTCATACATAGTTACAGAAGAATTTTATGTATATGATCAGGTAATAGACATCAAGAAAATGGTAATCATTTTTTTTGCAAGTGTTGGTCAATATTTACCGGGTATCCTGAAATGCTCATGGTATGTGCATGATCGGCAGTGACTACTATCAGAGTGTCATCCTCGCTGGTTTTGTTAAGAGCAACTTGCACTGCTTTTGCAAACTCTAAAGTTTCATCCAAGGCTTTGCGTGGTTTTGTATCGTGATGAGCCTGATCTATTCTACCACCTGAAAATAATTATTATAAACTAGTGGTGTATGGCATCGTGCCTTAAGGCAAATTTCTAGAACTTCTCGTACCGTAATAAAATATTCGAGAAATGTTAAACGTTTTCAAATATATTATTACGAATACTGTAACTTTCATTCATATTTTTGCTATCTTGTTTTGTAAATCATAAATCAATTTATTACCTCGTCATTTCATTTCGAATTCAATTTCAAAAAAAAAATAGTTGTCTCATTTACACAAAATTGAAAAAGTGCTCCTGTATAGTCACAGTCTAAACGCACTTGGGTAAATATTTGTACCAGAGTGGCGCTTAGACTGTGCTTAGCCTGGGTAATTTTTTGAATTTTTTTTAATCCAAAATTACAAATAGAACACATTTTTCTAGATAAAGGATTCTACTGACGAGCAAAGTGAAAAAGATGATAATTTCATAGGAAAGGACTCTCCCGACTAGTAAACTAAAAAAGACAGTAAATAGAAAAAGGACTCTACTGACGAACAAAATAAAATTTAGTAAATAGAAAAGGGATTCTACTGACGAGCAAAATAAATACTATTTATTAGAAAAAGGACTCTACTGACGAGCGAACTAAAAAACAATTTATTAGGAAAAGGACTCTACTGACAAGCAATCTATAAAAGACAATAAATAAAAAAGGACTCTACTGACGAGCAAAATAAAAAAGATGACAGTAAATATAAAAGGGACTTATAAAAGGGACGAGCAAACTGAAATAAGACAGTACATAGAAAAGGACTCTACTGACGACCAAACTAAAAAGGAAGACAATTTCATAGAAAAGGACTATACTGACGAGCAAACTGAAAAAAAAGGCCATTTTAATGGAAAAGGACTCTACTGACAAGCAACCTGAAAAGAAGACAATTTTATAGGAAAGGACTCTACTGACGAGCAAACTAAAAAAGACAGTAAATAAGTAAGAAACCCTACCAACGAGCAAACTGAAATTGAAAACATTTTATAGAAAAAGAACTATACTGACAAGCAGGGAATAAAAAGAGACTCTACTGACGAGCAAACTTATCAACTAGTTATATATATAAAAAATTGCAGAAAAAGGAATTCTACTGATGAGCAAATTAAAACGGAATGCAAAACTACTTTAGTGCTATACATACGAGTTATGATAACAAATATAAAACACTTTAGCAATTATTTAATATAATTACTAACGGTAGAATAACATGTGAAAGTATCCAATGGCTTTTGGTCCTTAGGGTGGTCCTTAATATGGATATTTTCGAATTTCCTTAATCCCGGGGCTCAAATGCTTTCAAATTGATAAAAATAAATTCTATTAAAGTTTCATGTGTTAATATTAACTTTAAGATAGTCCGCAATTCAATCAAAGGAAATAACAAACTTTGGTTGGTGTGCGGCATATGTTAGAGTTAAAATTAAGACTTGAAACTTTCAGAGAATTTTCTTTAACTATTTTGGAAGCGTTCTCAACCCTGGGAGCAAAGAAATTCGATAACATCCATATTAAGGACCACCGTAATACACGCATACGTACTTGGTCTCGATGCAAAAAGTTACCTTCAACGAATAAAAAGAATCCTTTCTCCTCCTTGCCCAAAATATCAATAGCCTTTGCAACCATTTCTGCTAAACTTGGCTCTTTGCTCTCCAAATTACCATCGACCACATCCAAATGGTACTTGCAGTGATTATTCTCGAACAACCCGAGTAAAAAATCAGTCTTGTCAGCATCCACAGCATCCAGTTGCTTTTTGTTCCATACATATTCACTTTTGCCCTTTTTACCCATCTCGGTTTTCCATTCCTCGATCAAATTTCTACCATCGCTCCTTTGACCAGGTTCTTGTTCCTCGTCTTTGATATCTTTGGGTAAGAATTTTTGGCGTCCTCCGCCCAGGATGACTTTGAAGTTTTTACCAGGTTCCTGGTGAATGAGCTGGTGGGCTATGTCTCTGCATTTTAAGGGATCGGCTTTGCCCTTTTTAATGACGTCTGTATCTGATTCCCAATCTCGATCTGCAGTTCGGGCATAGGTACCGGCTGGTGAGGCGTGGGTCACTCTGGTAGTGGTAACAATACCTGGAGAAAAGGGCAATATTTTTTCAACAAAATAATTGCTTTTGGAAAAAAAATTTTTTTCAAAAAATATTTTTGTAATTTTGGACCAAAAATCCAAAAAATCATCCAGGCTAAGCACAGTCTAAGCGCCACCCTGGTACAAATGTTTACCCAAGTGCGTTCAGACTGTTTATATGCTGGAGCACTTTTTCAATTTTGTCAAAAACTATTGAAAAATGTGAAAATGCCCCCGAGATAAGCACGGTATTAGTGAAAATGTCGCACAGAATTATTTGCAAATGCGTTAAGACTGTGACAAAACGGGAGCACTTTTTCAATTTCAAAAATGTTCATTTCACTTTGCTCGTCAGTAGAGTCCTTTCCTATGAAATTGTCTTTTTTATTTTGCTCGTCAGTAGAGTCCTTTTTTACTCAATAGTGTTTCTGATCTTAAAGAGCATACTAAAATATTGTAGGGCTATGGAATACTAATGGTTTTTTTATAAAAATAATTTCAAATTAAAAAATACACCGTCAATTATTTTTTTATTTACTGCTTTCGGTTTTAGTTTGCTCGTTAGTAGAATCATTTATTTAAAAAAATGAGTTCTATTCGAGTACATTTTCTATTACATATTACATTTTCCAAAAAAGTTTATATGAGTTTGCTCGTCAGTAGAGTCCCTTTTCTATTTACTGTCTTTTTCAGTTTGTTCGTCAGTAGAGTTCTTTTCTATGAAATTGTCTTCTTTTTTAGTTTGCTCGTTAGTAGAGTCCTTTTTTATAAAAATTGTCCTCTTTTCAGTTTGCTCGTCAGTAGAGTCCTTTTTCTAATAAATTGTTTTTTATTTTGCACGTCAGTAGAGTTCTTTTCTATGAAATTGTCTTCTTTTTTAGTTTGCTCGTCAGTAGAGTCTCTTTTCTACTCTATTAGAGAAAACTTTCTATTACATTTACATTTTCTAAAAAAGTTTTTTATTTTAGTTTGCTCGTCAGTAGAGTCAGTCCCCTTTCAAGTTTTCATTTTGTATTTTGCTCGTCAGTAGAGTCCTTTTTATAAAATTGACTATTTTTTCTTGTATATTATATTATAGTATGTTAAAAACATATATATATATATATATATATATATATATATGTTATATATATGTATATATTATATTATATTATATTGACAAAACAATTGCTTTTGAGGAATAAAAATTATTTTGTAATTTTGGATTAAATTCAAAAAATTACCCAGGCTAAGCACAGTCTAAGAGCCACTCTGGTACAAACGTTTACCCGAGTGTGTTTAGACTGTTTTCTATACTGGAGCACTTGTCCAATTTTGTGAAAAAAACTATTGAAAAATGTGAAAATGCCGCCAAGCTAAGCACAGTATAAGTGACTATGTCGTACAGAATTATTAGGCAAATTAGGCAACTATTTTTTTTTTGAAATTGAATTCGAAATGAAATGACGATGGGAGATAAATTGATTTATGATTTACATTTGATTTGCTCAGATATAACAAACAAGATAGCAAAAATAATGAAAGTCAAACAGTATTTGTAATGATATATTTAAAAACGTTTGAAATTTCTCGAACATTTCATTACGGTACGGGAAGTTCCAGCAATTTGCCTTAAGGCACGGTGCCATACACCACTAGTTTTTTGTTTACCTGTAGCTTTTCCTTCATCCTGTGCCCATTTGGCAATGGATGTAACATGGTTGCCTTTATTAGCCATGTGTTCACAATTATCACGAGTAACATTGGCGGTGACACCAATAGTCCCATCGTTGGTTTTGACTCCACACAAATAGGCAGTAGCACTGCAAGCACTGTCAGCAGTTTGGGCATCTACACAATAAGTCTAGAATAAAAATAAATCAATTGAACAAGGTTGTTTAAAGTTTTGAAGTAAAACTTCTTTAGGCGCGACACGGGTGTAAATCCGTACAAATGCAACGAAAACGCCAACATGAAGTTGAAGACTACGACGCTAGTAAGCGCAGCTATCGCAATTATTTGATCTATTCTGCGAGCAAAACAAAAAATACATCAAATGTCAATTTATATGTCGAAAACAAACAAAAAATGTTTCGACTTTCACTTGAGTTGTGTATTTAGCTCGTAGTCTCTAAACATTTTTTGACGTAAAACTTCTTTAGGCGCGACATGGGTTAGCAGTATAATTCGTGAGTTAATAAAAGTGTCAGGATCGGAAGAATATTTTATCCCGTCCCCCATAAATAATTGTAGTGCAAATGATCGCAAATAAATAATGAAACTAAGGAAAAATCTGCGCTGCGTAAGAAATGATAGCTTTGGCTATGTATGTTTTGTGTGTGATCGAATTTGGCTTCAAAGTGACTTAGAAATATCAAATGATGCTCAAAAACATATTCTTAATCATGTTTTATGAATATTGATTCAAATAATCAGGTTGGATGTCAAACTTGTCGAAAGATATTAAATTCGGGTAAAATTCCCACTTTGTGTACATTTAACGGGTTTGTATTTCCACCTATACCAAATTATCTACCTAAACTAGATAAGAAAGGTTAATTTCACATAGGTTGTGTTTCATGCAAATTAGACAATTGCGACATGCAAATGGACAATTTGGAATGTTTGGCCAAATTATAAATGTGCTTGTTGGCATTAATAATATGGTTAATTTATTACCTCGTAATATTGATGATGATCATTGCATTAACGTTCACATAAAAAAGCAAATGATTCATAGATCAAGCTATGTGCAGGGCTTGATAATTAAAACAAATATAAAAGTATGGCTTCAATTTGTTAGGCAAGACGCATATTACAGCTGTTTATATCGTCAGCGAAAAAGTAAAAAAATACAAACAGTAAATGAATGTATGTTAATTTTAATTACATGATGTTCTTCAAACACAATTGTTACAGGATGAGTTAGTTTGCAAAAACAATATTTGTTTAGGCGTTGTTTAACATAATCCACTGTGCGAATGAATATTATAGAATTTATTAATCAGAAATTACTTTAAAACGATCATGTCATATTTCAAGTACGACTTTGATTACATTATTGTTTGTAAATATTATACATATTTTTAATGCAATCATAAATATATAATTTATAATTTATCATTCTATAAATGTGTATAATGATTGACGAGACTAATAAACGCGTGCATCACGAGTGTTACCTACCATATTACTAATAAACATTATTCAAAATTTTTATATGATGTATTTATTTTTACTCAACTTAAATTTGCTACTTTATACAGTAGCAAATAAGTTTTACTTCAATCGCGTGTGATCCTTACGCGCACTCTTTTTTTTAATAGTCAATTTCTAGTTACCTTCGATAATCCGGTGTAAGGAAACTTCTCAAAAGACAACTGTTTATTTTCATCCCCTAAAAGAACTCTGGCGGCAGTCAAAGTCGGTATTGACATTCCGTCTCCAATGAAAATGATGATGTTTTTGGCATCGTTAGTGTTCTCTTTGCGTTCTAGGCGTTTGGTCAATTTTTCTTTGGCCTGTTTTGTCCAAAATTCGGCGCTTTTTTCGTCGTCCTTGACTGTTGCACGGGTGTGTAGCACTTTTGGATGATCTAAGACCAAAATTATACTTGAACATAAGTAGAAGCCATAGCAAAGCGTGGCCGGGTATGCTAGTATATATATATATATATATATATATATATATATATGACGACATTGCCATTTTCTTTATCTTTTTCAAATGTCGATTACTAAGCAATAAAACAATTAAACTAAATGAATTTTTTATTATTAAGTGTAATCGGTCAACTTTGAGGTCGATTTCTATAATTGTTGCAATAAAAATATGATTGACTAATAAAATTTCAATATTCATTTTTGGAGGCCCAATATTAATTTCTGGAGGATCAATATGCATTTTTGGAGGCTTAATATGAATATTAGAGGTTCTAATATAAATGTATGGAGGCCTAATAATGATTTCTTGAAGCTTAATTTGATTTTTTTGAGGTTTAATAAAAACTTTTTTCGAAGCTTAATATAATTTTCTGGAGGCTCAGTATAAATATGTGGAAGCTCAATATGAATTTTTGGGGGCTTAATAGGAATTTATAAAGACTTAATAGGATTTTTGCATAAATACGAATTTATGGAGGCTTAATACATGTTTATGGAGGCTTATTACGCATTCATGGAGTACGAATTTATGGATCTTTAATGCAAATTTATGGATGCTTAATGCAAATTTATGAATGTTTATTATAAATTTATGGATGTTTATTACAAATTTATGGATGTTTATTACAAATTTATCAAGGCTTAGTGCAAATTAATTTGGGCTTAGTGCAAATTCATGGATGCTTAATATAAATTTATGGAGGCTTAATATAAATTTATGGAGGCTTAGTACGATTTTATGGAGGCTTAGTACGATTTTATGGAGGCTTAGTACGATTTTATGAAGGCTCTGTATGATTTTTTTGGGCTTTTTACAAATGTTGGAGTTTTGATTCGAATTTGTAGAAGTATAATATGAATTTCTAGAGGCCTATTATAAATTTCTGTTTTTTTTGGGAAACTTATTAAAATATTTTAGGTCTAATATAATATTACATACTTAATGAAAAAAATCAGACTTTATACAATTTTTTCAGACTTGATTGTAATTTTTCGGACTGAATGAGATATTTTTCAGACTTCATAAAAACCCTTCAGGCTTAATAAAAACTTTTCAGACTTCATAAAAACCCTTTAGACTTCATAAAAACCCTTTAGACTTCATAAAAACCCTTCAGACTTCATAAAAACCCTTCAGACTTCATAAAAACCCTTCAGACTTCATAAAAACTTCCCAGACTTCCTAAAAAAAAAATTCAGACTTTATAGGAAATTTTATTTATTTAATAGCATTTTATATTTATTCAATAACAAATTTGTATTAAGCCTCCAAAATCTCTATTGAGCCTCCAATTGAGGAATTTTATTTTATTCAATATCATTTGTATTAAGCCTCCAAAATCTCTATTGAGCCTCCAATTGAGGAATTTTATTTATTTAATAGCAATTTTCATTTATTTAATAATAAATTTATATTCAGCCTCCAAAATCTCTATTGAGCCTTCAAAATTTCCAATTGAGTTTGAAAATCCTATTAGATTAGATTAGATAAATTCAATCAGGTTTTTTTTGGTATTTTATTTATTTAATAGCAATTTTTATTTATTAAATAACAAGTTTTTATCGAGCTTCCAAAATTTCCATTTGTGTCTGCAAAGTTTTAAGTAAGCCTGAAAATCCTATTTAGACGCACATCAATTCATATCAGGCCTCCATAATATCATAATAGGCCTCCAAAAATTTCACCAGAAATTTTCTGAAGCATAAAAAAAATCTTACCAGCTTGAAAAAAATTATATCAAGTCTGGAAAAAAATCTTACAAAGTCTAAAGAAAGTTTTTAAACCTTAAAAAATTAATACTTAATGACAAACATTTTCTACAAAGTTTTAAAGATTTTTGTAAAGCTCCAAAATGTTACTAATTTCTGTAAAGCTCCTACCAATTTTATTAATAGCAGGTTAACTAGAAATTTTTATTTTATATTAAAAAAAATATTTTATATAAAAATTTGCATTTCCATTAAAACTTTTGACTTTTTTAGAAATTATGAAGTGAATACAAATTTTAGCCAGAACGTCCTACAGATTTAGAATCCTAGACTTACAAATCCAACATATGTCTTTACTACTTAAGTTATTTTTAACTGTTCCGATTTTAAATATCCGAAACATTCCGACTTCAATATATTAAAAAATTATTATTTAAACTAAATTTCTTATATAAACTAATTATTCAATTTTGGAGACTTAGTCGCACAATCACAGAGACATACTTAAGACAATTTTATTTACAATTTTAAAAGACTAAACTATAGGGTCCGCCGAATAACTTTATTTTAAAAAAAACTACTGAATATTTCCTTCAGTTTCTTTTTTATTTGAAAGTACAATCCTTTCAGTTAATAACGAAATTAATTCAGTTAATAATGATTATAATAATTTCATTCAAAAATGAAAAAAAAGCATCGGTTGACCGTTGAAAAAATAATGAAAATGAAAATGAAAAATGTTAAATGGCATACCCTATATTATTATATACTAACCTCTGTACAATTCCATACATTCGCACAATCCAAGTGCAAAAAGAACCAAAAATCCTATTTTAATATCCATTTTTTTTGGTGTCACTAATTTTTTTATCACTGAGGTGAGTTTTGGATTCGGCGCCTCCAAAACGCAAACTGATCGGAAAATTATCGGACGTGGTGTGATATATAGATTTTAAAAGTAAGATTATTGTTTGTTAATTAATTTATTTTTTTATCTTTTGATAAAGAAAAATAGGGCACGTGTTTTGGAACTAATCGTACGATTTTTTAAAAATAATTGGAAGCTGAAATATTTATTTGGTAATGATATTTTGGTTAAAAATTATAAACTGTACATATTTGTATAGTAAATTAAAAGTATAGACATTTTTAATGCAAAATGTCTATATAATAAAATATTTTTTTAAAAAAATATATATTAAAGGGGCAATTCTGCCTCATAAAATAGCACTATCTTATTCTTATTTTTTGTTAGTGAAACTGTAAAAATGTCTATTTGCCGTGCAATCAGGCGTATTTTACATATAAACAAGCAAGGAAGAATGTAATGATAACAGAATTCTTATTTATATGTAAAATACGCCTCATCGCACGGCAAATACTTTTCACAGTAATTTATTATATACATCCTTTTTTTAATTTGTCTATGACAGATATATTCGCACTTATCTAGGTTTGTATTAACGATGACGTACATATTCGCCATCATCTTGTTTATAACATCAACAAATTTAGCCTTAAAATTCTTGACAAATAAAAATGATAGATTGACAAATTAATCGATGTTTTTATGGATGAAGGATATATTTGGCACTATATTCTTTTTAAGCCTCCAAAAATTGTAAAATATCTCCAAAAATTGTTAATGCCTCCTAAAAATTGTCAAAAACCTTCAAACATTATCAAACGCCTCCAAACATTGTAAAAAGTCTTCAAACTTGTTTTTATGATGGATATCTCTATCATTGATATCATAACTAACTTTAGCATTGACACTATTACCTGTTTGAAGAATTTAATAAATTAAAAAAAAATGCGGAATACATTTTTTTTATAAAGTTTCCATTTAAATATATTAAAACCTTAGATCATATTTTTTCTTTACTTACCTTACTTTCAATATATGTATATAGTTTATAAGATATTTCGATTCTGTGTCTTTCAAATGTTTTTTTGAATCATCCAAATCGGATGCTCAGTTCTCTCAAAAACTGAATTACCATTTTCAACACTCTCTGCTCCGTATCTCCGAACATACTAGACCTACCTTTTACTAAACCTTACCAGCACATATCCCGATAAATACAAATCGAATGTTTTTTAAATCATTCAAATCGGTTAATCCGTTCTCTCGGAATCGTCTATGAAAGATTGTATCCGCACATACATACAACAAGTATAAGCTCACATGCAAAATTAAAAATATTAAAAAAAATGAAACAACAATTTAATATAAAATAATTGTTTTTATTTAATATAAATATAATTCTGGTGTACAAATTAATAAATTAATTGGACATTGACTAGTTTTTACACAATTAGTTGCTGAAATCAGCAGAAATTTATGAAAAATAGACGGATATATCCGTCATAAAGGTATAGACAAATACCATTCGATAACATATCGATAAAAAATGTTACTTCTACATAAATAATATAAGTATTTTATATTATTACAAATTGCATTATATACCTATGATCAATATATTTGTCATTTATAAATGTATATATTTATGCCGGATATATCCGTCATATGATTTTATAACTACAGATATTCTCAACACTATGTTATGTTTGTGAAGTTAAAAACATAAGTGGAAGACGACGTTTTGTTTAATATTCATTTTATTTACTTGCCGGATATATCCGCCGTCGATCGGAAATTCAAATAAAATAACCGGATTTAACTGACATGGATCTAAAATCTGAATTATATCCGTTAAATTTTTGATATTAGAGTGATGCCAGAATTATCCGTCATCAATCTAAAGACTAAATCCATCATCAACATTCTGTCATGTTTGAAAAATTTACAAAAAATGTTTGAAATATATGATGCCGAATATATTCGTCATTCATAATTATCTTTATATTTATGAATTTGTGCCGGATATACTAGTCAAAAGTATATACATAAATTTGACATGCTTATTATTTATAGAAGTTTAAATTTGTAAGATACTAAGTTGATGACGAATATATCCGTCATGCACCAAATTTCTTTAAATTTCGAACAAATATTTTATTTTGTAAAATTTTTTGGAGGCTTTTAAAAATGGTTTGGAAGCTTTTAAATATTTTTGGAGGCTTTTGACAATTTTCTGGAGGCTTTTGACAATTTTCTGGAGGCCTTTGACAATTTTTGGAGTCGTTTGACATCTTTTGGAGGCGTTTGACAATTTATTGGAGGCCTGTGACAATTTATTGGTAGCTTGTTACAATATTTGGAGGCTTTGACCATTTTTTTTGAAAGTTTTTGACAATTTTTGTATAGGTTTTTGATATTTTTTTGGAGGTTTGTGGCAATTTTTTGGAGGCTCGTGGCAATTTTTTAGAGGATTTTGAATATTTTTGGTGGCTTTCAAAATTTTTAGGAAACTTTTGGCAAATTTTTACAAATTTTTAACAATTTTTGGGGTATGAAAACTTTTAGTACAAAATATAAACTGTTATGTATAAAAAATTTAAAATCAGATTGAAAGACGTCATGACGGATATACACGTCATTACGGATATACACGTCATGACGGACATACACGTCATGACGGACATACACGTCATCCATATAAATAAATGCCAGATTTGTTAGCCAATGATATAAAAGCTATTAGTACAAAAACTACGACATATTCGAGAAATTTCAAGTTTATGTAAAAAAAGACAAAACATATATAAATTTGTGACGGATATTTTTGTCATATATAAAGCAATGCTGGATACGTAATAACAAGTATAAACACCTGTAAATTTAAGACTAGACACCAACATTCTGATTTATGTAAAAAATATATCCTTTATATCCGTCATCCTCAATAAGGCTGTATCTTCCCACTATACACACCTTAGCATTTTGAAGACGTCATGACGGATATACACGTGATTTATATAAACAAGTGCCGGATATACTTGTGAATGATATAAAAACTATTTGTACAAAAAATAGGACATTCGAGAAATTTCATTTTGTGTATTTGTGTAAGTATGAGTTTGTGACGTATATATTAGTCATAAGAGGAAGTATAAATTAATACCCCGATAATACTTTACTCATAAAAATAATGTTTTTAAACGCATATAAATATAAAGACATTCCGATTTGTGTAAAAAAAATTATGTCGAATATATCCTCCTCCTCAATAAGGCTGTACCTTCCCACTATCGCACATCTTAGCCCCTTCTCCAACACAAGCAGCATAGGCCATCAAATGCGGTATCACATTCTGTTCATAATTCCCTGTAAACAGATGGGCCCAAGGGCCAACTGCGAAAACGGCCACATCATCGGCACCATGGGTCTCCTTCGACAAAGGTGCAACACTGGGAGACTTGAAATCGCGATCGTTTATATCGACGGCCTCTAAATAGTTTTTGCGTCCTCCGGACTTGTGAACGTGTTTCTTGTAACCCGGACCATTGGCGTAGGTCAGGGTTGCCATTGGGAGGTCGTCTTCGGCCTTGTCTAGGGAAACGCCGAATATGTCGTTACCACGATCCTGGTAAAGGATAGATAAGATAATATTAAGTTGATCTTTGTCAAATTTTTTGTCAAATTTTTTGTCAAATTCATAGTTTTTCAAAAATCTATTTTTTTCAAAGTAAATTTTTTCAAAAATGTTAATCGTTTTTAAAAGAATAGTAATATTTGGTACGGGAAGTTACAGCAATTTGCTTTAAGACTAGATGCCATGCGCCCCACTAATTAATTTTTAATTGGAATGAAAAACGGGACAAAAAGTATCACATATGTTTCTCCTGGCTCTAAACTACCTCTCTGCCAATTTTCATCTAAATCGGTTCAGCCGTTCGTGAGTTATAAGTGTTCTAACTTAAACGATCCTCTTTTATATATATATATATATATATATATATATATATATATATATATATCTTATATATAAAAATGGAGCTCTCTTTCAAATGTCCGAATAAAACTTGAAAACGGCTGAATCGATTTAGCCAGTCTTAGTCTTGAAAAATTCGTGCCAATCCAGAGAAAGTCCAAAAGGTGAGAAATTATTTCAAATCCGCGAAGAAAATTTACATTTATAATTTGAACATTTTTGTAGAAGCGTAATTTAAATAAAACAATGGACGGTGGCTAATACGTCAAATGTCAAATGTTTTCGACAGATGATGTTCAATTACGTTTAATAGGATGTTTTACGTGAATATTATTTAATTATGATAAATTTGTAGTAAGTAGTTTTGTTTGTAGTTTTATTTATATACAAAAATGTTAGTAAACGGGCCGCAAGTGTTAACATTTTTATTATTAATTAGCTGACCCGGCAAACGTTGTTTTGCTAAGTAAGGTGTATTTGAAACAATTTCTAGAGAATCAAAACTAATTAATACTTTAAGTGCATAAGAATTAGGTGTTGTTTCAATGATATATACAATGATGTATTATAAAAACAATAAACCCTATTAGTTTGTCGATATTTTGTCTGGAAGTTTTATACACAGTTTTATACACAGTTTCAAATTCCTGCGAGGAAAGATAGAAAATGAATTAAGTATTTTTTATTTTACCTGCTTTCAAGTAACATTCGATGAATTAAAGTAATTTTAATAAAAAGTTAATATGTAGAGCAGGGCGAGGCACAAAGGTCGAATTTGACTTTGGGCAAATATAAACTATATTGTGAAAACCATAACAATTATATCAAAACAAAAAACACATTTCAAACGAGGAATTATCTGACTACGTTCAGTAAAACTGCCAGATACTTCATCATTGTAGAAATGTGCTTTTTTTTGCTGTCTTTCAAAAATTTGTTATGCCAAGTGGCAAACAGGTTTAATGTCTTATTTTAATTTTAAGGGTATTTTACAAAATAATAACATTTTTAACTAATGCTAATAAACTACTAACGGAAAAAATACTTTTATTATGGATTTTTAAAGATTACAGTTTTCAAATCAAGGTTATAGCTGGTTATTAGGGTTTGTCGGTTTTCAAAAACCGTTTTTTTGGCGAAAATTATGGAATTCGAAAACCGGTTTTTAGTGAAAAAAGTCGGTTTTCACTGTATAAATGGAAAATGACAAATATAGCCAAATATAAAAGATAGATGAAAGCGTTTTGATTTTTGAAATCATATAGGTTCAATAGCATTTGATATCTTATAAGTCTGCAATGGTTTCCAGAAATGTTTTGTATATATTAATTTAGATTTTTATACCAGTGTATATATACTTAAAAAGAGTTTTAAACCCTAAAAGCCAGAAATAAAAGAACAAAAAACTTAGAATTATTATATGAGGCTTTAAAAACAACTAGCAATAAGCATAATTTGGTCGCAAGTATGAAAGTATTTTCTATTTCAGAAAATTTTGTGAGTGAACAAAGAATATGTCTAAGTAGCAATTTGATAGAAGTTTTCAGTTTTTTTGAATTATATTTTATTAAACAAAAAAACACTTAGAATGTTTAAAATTAATTAATTAAAATTGCTCGGAACAGACAATACCCGAGTTTAGCTTAATTGTTTTTAAAACTAAAATTGATATTAACAAGTATGTATCAACATGTACCTAATATTTTTTTTAATTATTTTTATTCGAAAACTTTTCTTTCACCATCATAACAATATTTTCATTCTCATATGTGAAAATGATGCGTGAATAACGAATAATTATTTTCAAAGTTATTTAATCAAGATAAACTATTATTTTTAGTCAGACCAATTAAAATTAAAATAATTTTGTTTACTATCTATAAAATTAAACAATAAATAAATTCAGTCAAATACTGCTCGAAATTACACTAAATTTGCGGAGAAATTACAGTTTAGCATAAATTTATTTTCTATATAAAATTCGAAAATCGGTTAAAACCGGTTTTTTAGTAAAATTAAAATTTGAAAACGGGTTTTCTGAAATGTCGGTTTTTGTATAAACCCTACTGGTCATACATCTTTTTCCCTCTACTTTCAAATATTGTTGTTAAACAATGCTTAACTATACTGGTTTTTGAAACATCGGTGGTGGACTTTTTTAACCCCGGACTTTTATATATTACTATCTATTCTTGTGGATCTATTCTTCGATAAATTCTGGGAAATTATAACTGGAAAAATGTTATTCGACAAAATGTCTATTTGATCGATACCAAATTTAGGTTCTGAATTTAAAAAACATAAATAAAAAATAATATAACCTAGAAAATGTTTTATAAATATCAATGAGTATATAATTATACAAATTAGATCTTTCAGAGCACCGTGGTTGAGAAAAATATGCTAAAAAGTGCATTTTCATATTAACATTTCAAAAGAGTTGATATTTTGAGGCTCTAGTAAAACTTGCAGCCCGTTTAATAAAGTTCTTGTGTATAAATATAACTACAAACAAAACTACTTACTACAATTTAATTATAATTAAATAATATTCACGTAAAACATCCTATTAGACGCAATTAAACATCATCTGTGGAAAACATTTGACATTTGACGTATTAGCCACCGTCCATTGTTTTATTCAAATTACGCTTCTACAAAAATGTTCAAATTAAAAATGTAAAGTTTGTACGCGATTTTGTAATAATATCTCACCTTTCCGACAACCTACTGATTGGCACTAACTATTCAAGACTGCAACTGGCCAAATCGGTTTAGCCGTTTTCAAGTTTTACTAAGACATTTGATCGAGAGCTCCATTTTTATATATAAGATTATTACTCTCTAGTTTTTTATTATTATATGTCTTTTTCTACTTACAGGGTACCCTGCCATAGACATGGTGTGTGCATGGTCGGCAGTGACTACTATCAGAGTGTCTTCGGTGCTGGTTTTGGAGAGGGCTGTTAGTACGGCTTTGGAGAATTCAACGGTTTCGTCTAACGCTTTTCTTGGTTCGGTTTTGTGGTGAGCTTTGTCAATTTTGCCGCCTGCGGATTAAAGGTAGGATTAGGTTAATAGTTAGATATAAGTTTGTATGAGGTAGGCGTAAAATTGATATAGGTGATTTTTAGGTGATTCTGGTAAATGCTAGATTTATTTTGGAAAATTGTGGGGGTTTTTAGTGATTTCCAGGAATTTTCTGGTTATCTCCACGAAGTTTCCAGGGATTTTTAGAGATTTTCAGGGATTTCTCGATATTATTGGAGAATTTTAAAAATTTCCTGACATTTCTAGAGATTTCTGATGATTTTTTAGATTTCTAGAGATTTTTAGAGGTTTCTGAAGATTTGCAGGAATTTTTTGGTTATCTCCACGAATTTTCTAAGGATTTCTAGAGATTTCCTAGTATTTCTAGTAGATTTTTAGGGATTTGTAGACGTTTCTAGGAATTTGAGTATTTTCAAGGTTTACTGGACATTTTTAGGGTTTACTGCACATTTTTAGAGATTTTTAGTCATTTTAGGAATTTCTGGATATTTTTAAAGATTTCTGGACATTTATAAATATTTTTAGAGGTTTCTGGAGATTTTTAGAGGTTTCTGGAATTTTTCAGGGATTTCTGAAGATTTTCAGGAATTTCTCGAAATTATTAGTGATTTTTAAAGATTTCTTGACATTTCTAGAGGTTTTTGGAGATTTTTGGATATTTCTGGAGATTTGTTAGAGGTTTTTGGAGATATTTTAGAGGTTTCTGGAGATTTTTTAGAGGTTTCTAAAGATCTCCAGGGTTTTTCAGACATTTCCAAGTTTTTTTGGTAAATTTTAGGCATTTCTGATGATTTTTAGGAATTACTAATGATTTTTAGGAATTTCTGATGAATTTTAAAAATCTCTTGTAAGTTTTGAGGGATTTCTGGTGATTTTCAGAAATTTCTCAAGACTCTCAGGAACTTTCTGGTTTTTTAGGATTTTTCATTATATTCCATAAAATAACGATCTGGTTTCTGGATTTTTTCAGGAATTTTTGGACATTTCGAAGAATCTCTGATTTCTGATGATTTTTTAGATTTTTGAAGATTTTTAGAAGTGGCTGGAGATTTCTAGAGATTTTTGAAGATTTTCAGAAGTGTTTGGAGATTTCTGAAGATTTTTTAAAGGTTTCTCAAAATTTTTAGAGATTTTTAGAGATTTCTGGACATTTTTAGAGGTTTCTGGAGATTTTTAGAGATTTCTGAAGATTTCCAGAGAGTACTGAAGATTTTCAAGAATGCCTGGTGGTTTTTAGGAATCATGGATAATTTTTAAGAATTTCGGATAATTTTCTCAGGAATCTCAGAAATTTCTGGTAATCTACTGGAATTTCTGGTGAACTTCAGAAATTTTCTGATAATCTTTAGGAATTTTTTGGTAATCTCCTGAAACTTCTGATCATTACCAAAAAATTCTAATGTTCCTTAAAAAAATCTGATGATCTACATAAATTTTTGACAATATCCAAGTAATCTCTAGAAGTTTAAGAAGATTTATAAGTGTTTAAGAAGATCAATAGGAGTTTAAAAGGATCTATAAGAGTTTAAAAAAATCTATAAAAGTTTAGGAAGATCTATAAGAGTTTAAACAGATCTTAGGAGTTTGAAAAGATCTATAAGAGTTTAAAAAGGTCCATAAAAGTTTAAAAAGATCTATAGGAGTTTCTGGTTATATTCAGGAATTTTTTTTAATTTGTTTTTTTTTAATTTGTTAATCTTTGGTTAACACCAGGAATCTCTGGAGATCTCCAAAAAAAATTCTTGAGATTTTCAAGAAATTCTAATTGATTTTTGAAAACTTAAAAAATTATTTGGAGATTTTCAGGAAATACTGATTGATTTTTGAAAACTTAAAAAATTATCTGGAGATTTTCAGGAAATACTGAACTTAAAAAATTCGTTGGTGAACCCTGAAATTTTTTTGGTAAATTCCCATAAGTTTTTGGTAAACTTTTGGATCTTATTATCAACCAAACCACAAGCTACATATCATCCAAACACATTCCATAACCACATCAGTATCTACCATCCCTTACCTTCAACAAACAAGAAAAATCCATTCTCATCTCTCCCAAGAACATCAATAGCCTTATCAACCATATCAGACAAACTAGGCTCCATATCTTCTTCGTCGTCGTGAACAATATCCAAATGATACTTGCAATGATCAGGTTCGAACAAACCGAGTAAATAATCCGTGTTATGGCCATCGACTTCATCAAGTTGCTTTTTGTTCCAGACATAAGAAAAGTTACCCAAAGTCCATTTATCTAATTTCCATTGTTCGATCAAATCGCGTCCATCTAGGCGGAAATTCTCGCCATCTTCTTCGTCAGAGGCGTCTTTGGGGCGGAAATAGGAACGACCACCGCCCATAATAACCTGGGTAATAAATTTATATGACTGTTATTGTTAAAATACTTAATAATTAATTAATTAAAAACTTATAATTTAAAAAACACTAAAAAAAGTTGAGAAACAAAATATTGATTTTTTTTTAATTATTATTTTCATTGTTAAAATATTTAATAATTAGTTAACTAAACTAGTTGGTATTGGTATTTTGCCCTGAGGCAAGTTACATGAACTTCCCGATGTGTGTAAATAATCGACTTAATCAATAATAAACAAATTAGTTTATGAGTGTATAGAAGTATTCCGAGAGGATTCATTACACATGAACTCGTTAACTCGGAATATTTTCTAAGAGCAAATTTTCAAAAATCAACAATTTTTATAATTGAACCGGTTTTTGTAGGACTTTAATGGTTAAGTTTATGTTCATTAAGACCAAGTACTCTATCGATAAACAAAGTGAATCGTCTGATTTTAATTTTAACAAACGTCAAAAAAACTACTCATTTTCTCAAACTTTGATGAATTTTTAAAATAAAACTACTTGTCGTAAGGCCGTAATATTTCAGTAAGTTTATAAGACCATGATATACATCGCCAAAAAAAGTTCCATATAAATCGGCTTAATTTTTTTTTTCAACAGTTAATTACAAGAAAACGGCTCGGTAGATTTTCACCTAAATCTGATCAGTATCATTCCCAACTAATATCTTTCGAACAGTTTTTGATTTTTTAAAATCGATTCGGTAGGATGAGCTTAAATGTGGACGAAAAGTTTAACACCTTTTTCCAATTTACAAAGAAACGGCCCAGCCGATCGCCGCACAAAACTGACAAATGATAGTCCTCATCGAGATACATCGAGTGGCTTTTAAATTTTTGAAATCGGTTCAGGCGTTTTTGAGTAAACGCCGATCAAAGGTCTAATTTTGACAAATGCCAAAGAAATGATAATAATTTTTGCAAACTTTGACGAATTTTTAAAGCTAAACAAGTTGTCGTAGGACGGTAATATTGTAGTACTCTGGTACTATGGTACCATGGTATCTATAAGGCAAAAAATGTGTTCACGCACACACACACACACACACACATACTTTTTCCAAATTTGGTCTCATTCGATTCAGAATGGCTTGAAACGTCGAGAAAACATAAAATTAGCGAATCGGATATTTTGATGAAAACATAAACTTCTCCTTCGGGAAGTTAATAAATTGTTTTTCAGTTTGCTCGTCAGTAGAGTTCTTTCTTATAAAATTGTCTTCTTTTTCAATTTGCTCGTCAGTAGAGTCCTTTTTATAAAATTGTCTATTTTTTGTTTGCTAGTATATATATATATATATATATATATATACTAGCAAACCCGACGAACTCCGTTTCGCCACCAGATGGTTTTGTGAGAAAGATGAAGGAATTTTTTGTTTGTTTTATATTTGAAAAGGAAAAATTTGATTTTATTGCACAACATTAATGAATTTATTTCGATTACAAAAATGGAGTGTTTTTTAGTTGAACTTCTCTAAGTAAATGAAAGTGAATCCGCAAATTATCCGATTCATTGAAGTGCTCTTTGGTAAACCACATTTTTTGTTTTTTGGTCTGACGTTAACACAAACAAAGCGGATGGTTTTCCAACTCGTGAGCAGGCAACGTATAACAGCCCATTTGAAAAACAATGATTTTCTAAATAATCTATTTGATATTTATCCCGCAAACACTAAGCTATTGGCCTTGCGACTTGTTATTGCGAACGCAAGGCGAACTGGAAATTGCAATCGTTTGAAGTCAAACGGAAGACCAGTCGGAATCATTGGTATGTCACCAAATCGCCAGCAATTTTTGATTGAATGGTGAAATTCAGTGCGTGAACATCATTATTCTTTGCGGCAAGAATTGCTCGTTGACTTAACCAAGCATAATTATGATAATTCTCACTAATGTCATCACTCGAATTTTTAATTACTGTGCGGCAGTTTCAGCAATTTGCCTTAAGGCACGATGCCATACACCACTAGTTTTAGTTCTGGTGTGATGTTTATTACCTTAAAGTGTTTTCCCGGTTCGTGGTTGATGAGTTGTTCGGCAATGTCTGGGCAAATTTTAGGGTCTTCCCCGTCTTTGACGATGTCTGCATCGCATTCCCAGTCGCGATCGGCGGTGTTGGCGTAAGTTCCAGCAGGTGAGGCGTGGGTGACCCGAGTTGTGGTTACGAAACCTGGTTAAAGACAAAATTTGTTGTAAGAAAAATTTTGATAAAATAGTATTTTTATCTTTCTTGAATTTTTGGGGATTGACTGGAATATCTGATGATTGTTTGTTAATTTTGATGATTGACAGGAATTTCTGATGATTGGCAAGAAGTTTTTATAATTTATAAGAAATTTTATTAATAGGCAGGACTTTCTGGTGTTTTCCAAGAATTCCTAGTGTTTTTGTAGGAATTTCTGGTATTTTCCAGAAATTTCTAACGTTTTATAGAATTATCTGGTGTTTTCTAGGAGTTTCTAGTGATTGCAAGGAGTTTCTAGTGATTGCAAGGAGTTTCTAGTGACTTCAAGGAGTTTTTAGTGTTGCAAGGATTTTCTGATAATTGATAAAAGTTTCTGGTGTTATCAAGGATGTTCTGGTAGGAATGTCACGATGTTTGTGTGATTATAAGAAATTTCTGGTGACTGCCTAAAGTTTCTGGTATTTTTCAGAAATTTGTGGTGTTTTTTTATAAATTTTTGGTGATTGCTAGGGCTTTCTGGCGTTTTCCAGGAATTTCTGGCGTTTCTGGTAATTTTAAGCAGTTTCTTACGCTTTTAATGAGTTTTCTTGCGGTTTTAATGAGTTCCTGGTGATGAAGGAGTTTTTGATGATTGACAGGATATTTCAGTGCTTGTCTGGATATTTTGGTGATTTTAAGGAGTTTTTGGAGATTTTAAAGAGTTTTTAAAGATTTTAAAGAGTTTCTGGCGATTTCAAGGAGTTTCTGACGATTTCAAAGAGTTTCTGACGATTTCAAGGAGTTTCTGGCGAATTCAAAGACTTTCTGGCGAATTCAAAGACTTTCTGGCGATTTCAAGGAGTTTCTGGCAATTTCAAGGAGTTTCTGGCGATTTTAATGAGTTTATAGTTATTATAAGGAGTTTCTGGTGATTGAATTGACGTTTGTCAGAAAATTTCTGGTGACTGTCAGGAATTTTTTGTGTCTGTTTGGAGTTTTTGATGTTTGTGTGGAGTTTTTGGTGACTTTAAAGAGTTTCTGGTTATTATAAGGAGTTTCCGGTGATACTAAGAAGTTTCTGGTGATTTTAATAAGTTTCTGATGATGCTAAGAAGTTTCTGGTAATTTCAAGGAGTTTTTGGTAATTTGAAGGAGTTTCTGGTGATTGCCAGGATATTTCTGGTGTTTATCACGGACTTTTACTGTTTGCCAGGATGTTTCTGGTGATTGCAAGGTGTTTCTGGCGAATGAAAGGAGTTTCTGGCGAATAAAAAGTATATCTGGTAACCGTCAGGCGTTTCTGATGATCGTCACAGTATTATCTGGTTTTTGCTAGGATGTTATACAGTGATTGCTAAAAATTTTCTGGTGTTACCCAGTAAATTTCTCGTGTTCGCCAAAATTGAAAGAAAGTTTTGAGAATTAAAAAAAAGTTTTGATGACTGGAAGAAAGTTTTGATGGTTGTAAGAATTTTCGGTGTCTGTTTGGAGTTTTTAATTGTAAGTATGTTCTGGAGACTGTTATAATGCTTGTCAGAAACCTCTGGTGTTTGCCAAGAAATTTCTGGTGTTCGCCAAAAAATTTCTGGTGTTCGCCAGGAAATATCTGGTGTTCGCCAGGAACTTGTGGTATTTGCCAGAAATTTCTGGTATTCGCCAAGAAACTTTTGGCGTTCACCACAAACTTCTAGTTTTTGCCAGGAAATTCCTTGTTATCCATTAACTCACCTGCTGCTTTTCCAGCCTTCTGTGCCCAATGTGCAATAGATTTCACATGATTTTTCTCATCAGCCATGGCTTCACAATCATCACGTTTCACATTGGCAGTAACACCAATAGTCCCATCATTAGTCTTGACACCACACAAATAGGCAGTAGCACTACAGGCACTATCAGCAGTTTGGGCATCTACACAATAAGTCTGAAAAATGAAAAATAAAACTAGTGATGTATGGCATCGTGCCTTAAGGCAAATTGCTGGAACTTTCCGTACCGTAAAGAAATATTCGAGAAATTCTAAACGTTTTCAAATATATTATTACAAATACTCTGTAACTTTCATTATTTTTGCTATCTTTTAAGCAAACTATAATAATAAATATAAAAAGGGACTCTACTGACCAGCAAATTAATAATAAATATAAATAGAGACTCTACTGACCAGCAAATTAATAATAAATATAAGAAAGGGACTCTACTGACGAGCAAATTAATAATAAAAATAAGAAAGGGACTCTACTGACGAGCAAATTGAAATAAAAAACATTTTTTAGAAAAAGAACACTACTGACAAGCAGTCAATAAAAACGCATTTGCAAATAATTCTGTGCGACATTTTCACTTACACTGTGCTTAGCATGGCAGCATTTTCACATTTTTTAATAGTTTTTTGAAATTTATAGTATTTTGTTAACGTAAAGTAAAATTCTAAAATTGTTGTGTGTTAGTAGAGTCCCTTTTCTCCAATTGTTCGTCAGTAGAGTTGCTCTAACTTGATCGTCAATAAAGTCCCGTTTTACAGGACAATTCATGTTAGTGAAATTTTTTTTTTAGCATTGCTCGTCAGTAGAGTCCCTTTACTCGAGGTTTCTTGTTAGTAGGATATTTTTACAAGCGTACTTGCTTGTTAATACAGTCCCTTCTGTTCAAATTCAAAATTTACATTATACCGCCAGTAGAATCCTAATTTTTTTAGTTCCTTGTCAGTAAAGTTCTAAATTTATTCTTGGTCGTCAGTAGAGTTCTTAATTTTGCACTTCCTAGTCGGTAAAGTTATAGAAAAAATTTCACTTAATTGTCAGTATAGTTGTAAATATTATACTTAGACAGTACTTAACATTATGTTTTGTTAATATTTTATTTGCTCGTCTCTGTATCTGAGATTACCCTCTGTTAGAGTCCCTTTTTCTGATATTGCTTGTCAGTAGAGTACCTTTTCTTCATACTTGTTTATCAGAAGAATTAGATATTTTTGTGAATTTACTTATAGATTAGAGTAGAGTTCTTTTTATTTACTTACCGGTAGAGTTCTTTGTATTTATTTGCCAAGTAAGTCCTAACCTTATACTATGTTTGTAAGAATATTTCTAGCTATTGTTGTAACTAATACAAAAATGCATTGCTCATATAAAAAATTTACTATTGGTGTATGGCATCGTGCCTTAAGGCAAATTGCTGGAACTTCCTGTATCGTAATGAAATATTCTAGAAATTTTAAATGTTTTCAAATATATTATTACAAATACTGTGTAACTTTCATTATTTTTGCTATCTTGTTATATCTGAGAAAATCAAATGTAAATCATAAATAAATCAATTTATCTCCAGAACATTAACAGTCGTCATTTCATTTCGAATTCAATTTAAAAAAAATAGTTGCCTCAACATTTACACAAAATTGAAAAAGTGCTCTAGTATAGTCACAGTCTAAACGCATTTGCAAATAATTCTGTGCGACCATTTCACTTATACTGTGCCTAGCTTGGCGGCATTTTCACATTTTTCAATAGTTTTCACAAAATTAGAAAATCGCTCCAGTACAGAAATAATCTAAACGCACTCAGGTAAACATTTGTACCAGAGTGGCGCTTAGACTGTGCTTAGCCTGGCTAATTTTTTGAATTCTTAATCCAAAATTACTAAAATATTTTATGGAAAATAAAAAAAGATGTAATAATTTTATCATCAAAAGCAATTGCTTTGTCAATACAAGCAGAAAGTTTTTTTTATTAAAAAGGGACTCTACTGACGAGCAAACTAAAAAATCATTTATTAGAAAAAGGACTCTACTGACAAGCAAACTGAAAAAAAGGACAATTTTATAGAAAAAAGACTTTACTGACGAGCAAACTGAAAAAACAATTTATTAGAAAAAGAACTCTACTGACAAGCAAACTAAAAAAACAATTTATTAGAAAAAAGACTCTACTGACGAGCAAACTAAAAAAAAGAAAATTTCATAGAAAAGGACTCTACTGACGAACAAACTTTAATAATAAATATAAAAAGAGACTCTATTGACGAGCAAATTAATGATAAATATAAAAAGAGACTCTACTGACGAGCAAAATAAAATTAAAAACCCTTTTTTGGAAAGGGACTCTACTGACGAGCAAATTGAAATAAACATTTTTTAGAAAAAGAACACTACTGACAAGCAGTAAATAAAAACGCATTTGCAATTAATTCTGTGCTTAGCTTGACGGCATTTACACATTTTTCACAAAATTGAAAAAGTGCTACTGTACCAAAACAGTCTAAACGCACATGGGTAAACATTTGTACCGGAGCGGCGCTTAGACTGTGCTTAGCCTGGGTAATTTTTTGAATTTTTTGAATTTTTTATCAAAAATTACAAAGATGTTTTATGGAAAATAAAAAAAAATGTAATAATTTTCTTCAGTTAATTTCTGGGTTTCTTTGTCCTCTTACCTTCGATAATCCGGTGTAAGGAAACGTCTCAAAGCTCAGCTTTTCTTTTTCGCCTCCAAGGACCATTCTGGTGGCTGTCAATGTGGGTATGGACATACCGTCTCCCAAGAACATGATTACATTTTTGGCCCTGTTGGTGTTGTGTTTGACGCCCAATCTGGCCTTTAGGGTTTCCTGGGCTTGAGAGTTCCAATAATCGGCTGTCAGTTCTTCCGGGGCCACATTGGCGCCGGAATAGATGCGTTTTTCGTGGGTGTGGAACTTCTCTTCGAGAAGAACTGAAAAAAAAAATAATTTTATTATTATCAATATTAGGGACAATCAATAAAGGAACTCTACTGACGAGCAAGATAATGTCTCAAAGCGTTTAATTAATTTTTTTGGTTGTAAGATTTTTTTTTGAATGTTTATTATGATCCAAATGTTCATGAAAATTTGTAGATTTAATGTGAATATTTTGTAGATTTATTTTACTTTCTTAGACAGTTTTTTGTTAGCCCGTCAGTAGAGTCCTTTCTTAAAATTAATGCGTCAGTAGAGTCCCTTTTCTTTTCCTGAGCACTTTTTAACTTTCCGTAGGGTAAAACATAGTAATGGGCCGAAAATCGAAAATGGAAATTTTTGCATTTCTCGACGTTTTGAAGGTCTCTGAACATTTTGGCATACCTCAGAAAGAATGGATGTATGTGTGTGTGTGTGTGTATTTTGTATGTCCGCGTTTTTTCGTCCACGTTTTCGGGCGCTCGGATCAGCCGATTTGAATGGTTTAAAAAACATTCGATCCTTATTGATAGGGAGATGCGCTGATTAGTTTTTGCAAAAGGCAGGTCCAGCCGTTACGGAGATACGGAGCAAAGAGCGCAGAAAATACAAATCGAATATTTGAGAGAATGGAGTATCGGATTTGACTGATCTAAAAACATTCAATTCGTAATGATTGGTAGAAGAGGTGATTAGTTTTTGGCAAAGTCAGGTCCCGCCATTTCGAAGATACGGAGCTAAATGTGCAAAAAATTGCGGTTTTTTAATGAACTAAGCGTCCAATTTGAATAATTCAAAAAACTTTCTGCTTGTATTGACAAAACAATTGCTTTTGAGGATAAAAAATTATTACCTACATATTTTTTTATTTTTCATAAAATATTTTTGTAATTTTGGTTTAAAAATTAAAAAAAATACCCAGGCTAAGCACAGTCTGAGTGCCACTCTGGTACAAATGTTTAACCAGGTGCGTTTAGACTATTTATGTATCGGAGCACTTTTCTAATTTTGTGAAAACTATTATAAAATGTGAAAATGCCGCCGAGCTAAGCACAGTATAAGTGAAAATGTCGCACAAAATTATTTGCAAGCGCGTTTAGACTGTGACTATGCGGGAACACTTTTTCAAATCTCAGAAAAGGGGACTCTACTGACGAACAATCTTAGAAAAAGGGACTATACTGACGAGCAATCTCAAAAAAAGGGACTCTACTGACGAGCAATCTTAGAAAAAGGGACTCTACTGACGAGCAATCTTGAAAAAGGGACTTTACTGACAAGCAATTTTAGAAAAGGGGACTCTGCCGACGAAAAACGACTATAATGACGAGCTAGTCAAGACAAAAAGACTCTACTGAAAAGCAAGGATTTATTCTGATGTACAATATAATATAAGTAGTGACTCTACAGACGCACAAATTTTAGGAAAGGACTCTACTGATGAGCAAACAAAATGAACAGTACTATCACACAAGTTTCGTGAAGAAACTAACACAACATTTTTGAGAAGGGACTCTACTGACGAGCAAACAAATAATTGACTAAGGAATTACATATGAATCTCCAAAATGTTAAAAAAAAATATATAACAAAATAACTCAGTAAATTAACTGTTTGTTCTATAACAGTAGGAACAAAGTTAAATAAAGTCAACAATACTTATATAACTTAAAACACATTCAGGAAACTTTATTATATTCTTAAGAAAATAAGACAAAGCCATAAGATACTTTTACACTAAACCAAGTAAATCTTATATCAACGTTCAACCATACTCTTATACCTAGTAACTAAAGCCATCTATCCCTTACCATTATCATCCCCGCATCCAAGACTCGCACCACCGAACAAAACCAGGGCAAGACCAACCACCAGATGAGTAGCACCACCGGCAGATGTCCTCATTTTTCCTTCCTGATCTTTGTCTTTTTTTTGGAACACACGAGCACCAGTTTTTCGAAAATAACTTTTGGAACTGATAACTTATTGATATCAGACTTACGAATTTATATAGACTTACGCACGTAAACGTAAACTGATAGTTGGGATATTGATAGAGATTATTGATTAGAGATTTATGATTAGTTGATTGGTGATTAGAGCAATGTTGGGGATTATTGAGATAAGATGTAAAAATTAATGATAAGTGTGAAATTTGATTATTGGGAATGATTGGTGGATTTTTTTAAGAAAGGGTTTTGTAAATTTTATTTATATTATTCTTAACCAACTATCCTTTAATGTTCCAAGGCTATCTACACGTTCACAATTATTTTTCAATTATCCTACTCCTAAATCTAATTCTCTCTTAAATTCGCCTATTCTACTTATGTCCTCTAACTTTAACTTAATTAATAATGAAATAGATATTCACAACACTTCACCTAGTCAAATAATCTCCATCTGCACAAGTTAACCTTTTTATTTTCTTTTCAAATATCTTATTATTTTATCTTATTCTGTTTATAAATAATATTGTTACATTCTGCATTATATGTAATTTTATGTTAAGCATTTTATGTTAATAACTATATATTGTAATTCTGTATATATTTTTATTGTTATTCATTATTTAAAATAATTGTATTTTTGAGTCCTCTTGGAAGAAATCTGTAGGCTAAATATTTAAAATAAATAAATGAATATGTATATATATATATATATATATATATATATATATATGTGTTCTTTAAAATGATTTCGATCTTCAGATATGTTAGTGAAAATATTCAGATTTTTTTTTATTTTTTCCATACGTTTCGACATATCATCTTTTAGTGAAATTTAAAATAAATAAGTACTTCGAAATAACTGCATTAACATTTCACAAAAGTGCGATATAACATTTTTTTCTCAATTTCGACAAAGTAGAAATATATTTTTAATTTATTTATATCAATATGATATATATTTTAATATTAAAATATATATATTTTGATGCATAATTTAATATTGTGATGTAAAAATATATAATTTTGTCAAATTGGATTTGTGCAACTGGAAGTTCTCAAAGATAGTGTGTTTTTTCATTAGGAGTGTTTTTTCCATTGCAAGTGTGTTTTCTGGTTTGAGAATGTGTTTTTATTCATTGGAAGAGTGTTTTTCCCATAAAAAAAGTGTTATTTCCATAGGAAAGTGTGTTTTTTTCGTTGGAAGTGCGTTATTTCCATAGAAAGTGTGTTTTTTCTATTCGAAGCGTGTTTTTCTAACTAGAAGCGTGTTTTGTAATTAAAAACATGTTTTTGCCTTTGGAAGTGTGTTTTTCCTATTTAAAGTGTGTTTTTTTTTTAATTAGAAGTGTGTTATTCCCATAGGAAGTGTGTTTTTCGTATTGGAAGTGTCTTTTGCCTATTGGAAGTGTTTTTTACCATCTGAAATGTGTTTTTACAATCTGAAGTGTGTTTTTTGGTTTGAGAATGTATTTCTCCTATTGAAAGTGTGTTTTTCCACCTACAAGTGTGTTAATTGGAAGTGTGTTATTCTCATTGAAAGCGTGGTTTTCTAAATAGAAGTGTTTTTTTTCATCTGAAATGTGTTTTTATTATCTGAAGTGAGTTTTTACCATTAGAAGTATGTTTTTCACCATCTAAAATGTGTTTTTTACCATCTAAAATGTGTTTTTATTATCTGAAGTGATGTTTTCCCATTGGAAGTGTGTTTTGTTTTGTTGAATGTGTGTTTTTTCTATTGGAAGTGTGTTATTTCCCATTCATTTTAAGTGTGTTTTTCCTATTGGAAGTGTTTTTTTTACCATCTAAAATGTGTTTTTTCACCTTCTAAAATGTGTTTTTTTTACCTTCTGAAATGCGTTTTTTACCATCTGAAATGTGTTTTATTATATGAAGTGTGTTTGTTCCTTTGAAAGTGTGTTTTTTTCAAAAGAAATTGTGTTTTTCTCAAAGAAAATGTGTTATTCTCATTGAAAGTTCGTTTTTCCATTGACTCATGATTTCGACTTATGGAAATTACTTATTTGACTTGGAACTGCTTATTTAGACTCGGAAATTTTATATTTGAATTTGGAAATGCTAATTTCGACTTGGAAATGCTAATTTCTACTTGGAAATGCAATTTTTGGACTCGAAGATGCAATTTTAGACTTGGAAATGCAATTGTCGACTTCGAAATTTCATATTTAGACTTGAAAACTTTATACTTGGACTTGGAAATTAATATTTCAACTTGGATATGCTAATTTCGACTTGGAAATGCTCATTTCGACTTGGAAATTAATTATTTGGACTAAGAAATTAATTATTTAGACTTGGAAATTAATTATTCAGACTAAAAAATAAATATTCAGACTTAAAAATGAATATTCAACTATATTTTTATTTTGATGTGTGTTTTTCGACTTACTAGTGTATTTATCAAATGCAATTTAAATTTTTATTTATTGACACATAATTATTTGCCAATTATAACAATTTAACAATCAAAATTATCCGTTCATTATCTGATATGGATACGGCCTATTAATTTATTAATTAAATTTAAAAAATGTCATGAATGTTTTATTATTAGATCTCTTATGTAATCTTATCACAAGAGATTTAGTGATGAGATAGTTTTTTTAGTACTCGTGTACTTCTTATCTTTTGGGTATATAAGGCGAAGAGATTATTGATTCGTAATTATTTCATTAGAAAATCACATTTTTATTTTTATAATCAAAACTTTTTTGGTCGAAAAGATTTATTAACATTATTTATTCAATTATTTGGTCAATTTTTTTGACGTGTGTTTGTCGAAAATGAGGTTGGTTTGTTGAAAATGAGGTGTGCATGTCAAAAATAAGTTGTGTATGTCGAAAACTTTACTGCCAAAATGAGGTGTGTTTGTCGAAAATGAGGTGCACTTGTCGAAAAAAGGTGGGTTTGTCGAAAATTTTACTGTCAAAAATGAGGTTTGTATGTCGATAATGAGGTTTGCATGTCAAAAATGAGGTTTGTATGTCGAAAACTTCTATGTCGAAAATGACGTCTGTATGACCAAAAATTTGAGGTTTGTCGAAAACTTTATTGTCGAAAATGAGGTTTGTATGTCGAAAACTTTAATGCCAAAATGGGGTGTGTATGTCGAAAACTTCTCTGTCGAAAATGAGGTCTGTATGTCTAAAAATTTATTTGTCGAAAATTAATTTCTGCTGTCAAAAGTGAGATTTGTTAGTCGAAAACTTTACTGGCGAAAATGATAATGTTTGCCGAATAGTCTTTTAATTAAAATTTCGATATTTTTTACTATAATTGATGTTACAGTATAAACAAATCCAATAAATTAATAATAAATATACACTTTACCAGATTTTTAAATAATTATCTTATTGCAATCCTTATCTATTAAATTTTATTAGCAATTAATTTGTCAATCGTCAAGGCCTAATTAAGAACTGATAATTAGTCTTGCTTAAATTAAATTTCATCTTTTGTGATAAAATTGCGATGAAACGATAAAAAATCTAAGAATTTTTGCGATAAATTTTGAAACAGTGATTTTATAAATCTATTTTATCTTAATATATGCGAAAGATGAAGAAACTCATTACGATTTTAGTTACAAATTGTCGAAAATAATTTGAGAAGATAATAAAACTTTTCATAAATACTTATATGTATATATTTCTATTACAAAAACAGTACAAATTAATTTTTTTGGGGTCAATTCTGCGGTAAAATAAACGATAACATAGTATTGTTATGGCAACGCTGTCTTATTCTCTTTTCTTTGTACAAAATCTGTGAAAATGTCTTTGTATTTGCTGCACGATCAGGCGTATTTACTTGCAAATTTTATTGTTTCTGATTAATTTGCAAAGGATTTATAAAAAATCTTGCAATAAATTTCAAGAAACATTGTTATTTCTCAGTGTTGTGTTTGCGTACTGTCAAAATCGATGGAAATTTCTAAAATTTTGATAATTCATATATGATCTAAAGTTTTTAATACTACCTATAACTTAAGTTAGTTATGAGTGCATAGGGTGAGCCAATAAAATTTAAAATCGGTTCAGTAGTTTGCGAGTTTATTCAGGACAAACATTGTGACACGTACTTTATATATAAAAATCGATTTTTTTAATTAAAACTTTACACATATATGTATATTTATATATTTCCATTACAAAAACGTTACAAACTAATTCTTAATCCTTAATCTAACAATCTATCCCTCAATCTAATTATCTACTCCATCGCACGCCTTAGCGCCTGGACCGATGCAACCAGCATAAGCCATCAAATGGGGCACCACATTTTGTTCGAAATTTCCAGTGAAGAGGTGACTCCAGGGCCCTTTTGCGAAAAGGGCCACATCTTGGCCACCATGGGATTCCCTTTTTAGGTTTACCATTGCTGGAAAACGTAGATCTATGTCGTGGGTGTCTAAAATTCTGATGTCTCTTCTTCCACCTGGGAAAAATAGATAAGAAATGAAATTTTAGGGCAAGGCCTATATATATATATATATATATATATATATATATATATATATTTACCTTTTCTTTTTGTGTGTTCAGTATATCCTGGACCATTGGCGTAGCTCAATGTCGATATTGGCAGATCGTCATGGGCGATTTGGGCAAAACCCAAAATATCATTACCACGATTCTGAAAAAAAAATCAAATATTCATATTTAGGGTGGTCCTTAATATGGATATTTTCGAATTTCTTTGCTCCCAAGGGCTCAAATGTTTCCATATTGACAAAAGAAAATTCTCTGAAAGTTTTAGCTCTTAATATTAACTTTAAGACAGTCTGCACTCTAATCAAAGTCTCTTGATTTTTCTACCTAAGTAAATACTTATTTTATAAAATGTATCAAATTTTTGTTATAAATTTATTTATGATCAAAATAAGCAAATGCAAAGTTATTCTCAAAATGTTAATTCACTTGTCGCTAAGTTATAAAATTCTAAAAAACAAATGGAATTTTACCAGTAAGAAACTTTGATTGAATTGAATCTTAAAGTTAATATTAAGACCTAAAATTTTCAGAGAATTTTTCTTCATCAATTTGGAAACATTTGAGACCCTGTGAGCAAAGAAATTTGAAAATAATCATATTAATGACCACCCTATATATATGTATATAAAATTCTACTCTAATGATATTTGTCCTAATATTTCTCTAAGACGACTTGACCGATTTTTATGAAATTTTATAATCACGTTTAGCATGACTGAGAATAGGGTAACATCTATTTTTTGTACCCCTAAGTAGTAAGGGTTGACCGCCTTTCATAATTGTTTTCTAGTTTTTGAACGAATTTTTCAAATTTTATGTTTTTATATTTATTAACTAAAACACATATACAGACTTAAATTAAAATTGTTTTAGTAAACGGCTTGACCGATTCGCCCTTCACATTTCTTTTCTAGTTTTTGAACCATTTTTTTAAATTTTACTTTTTTATTTTTTTTAACTAAAAAACGTATGCAGACCTGAATTTTCACCCTCCTACCTAGTGAACGAATAATTTTTCACTCCGCATGATTATTTTTGACTTAACTTTAGTTTAGATTTTTTTTAAACAATTTATTTTTATCAAATGTCCAAATCTAGTACTTTTCTCAAATTTTGTGGTCTTCATTTCAATTTTTTAATGCAGAATTTGAAAAATACGTGCAACTCTAAATTTTCACCGTCCTATCACAAATACCTAATTCATAATAGTCATTTCGAGGTCCAAAACTTTTTGACATATGTCGACAACTGGTAAATTATTTGTTTTTTATTCTGTGAACGACTTTCATTGAATTTTGCTCAAGACTTTCCTGAAAAACTTTGATTTATCTGCTTTATACGCTGAAACATTTTCAAAACAATTTTTAACATTTTGGCGACGGAATAGTTACCATAGTTAAAACTAGATGCGTTGAATTATCGTTCTATCTTTGTATAATCTAATTTGTAGGATTCTACCATTGTACAAATATTATATTAAAAAAAACAGATTATATTAATCAAGGATTGTCTACCTCTCACATTTTCTCAATGTATAATTATTTACCGATGCGCATAAACAGTACATAGTTTACGAATGTCTTGCAGAAGGAGCAATTTTAGCCAAAAAATAATAAAAATTCGATAAAACTGTTTTTGGAAGGAAACTGTAAATTTGTTTCAGAGTTATATATATATATATATTATTATATATCATATTTACCGGATATCCACTAAACGACATGGTATGTGCATGATCGGACGTGACTACTATAAGAGTATCATTCGAATTTGTCATATTGACTGCCAATTCGACGGCTTGTGCAAATTGCAAGGTCTCGTCCAGAGCCTTTTGGGCCTTTGTACTGTGATGAGCATGATCGATCCTTCCACCTTGAAAAAAAAAACACATAACTATATATATATATATATATATATATCTTATATATAAAAATGGAGCTCTCGATCAAATGATCCTCTAAAACCCGAAAACGGCTAAACCGATTTGGCCAGTTTTAGTCTTGAAAAATTCTTGCTAATCAGTAGGTTGTCGGAAAGGTGAGATATTATTTCAAAATCGCGTAGAAACTTTACATTTTTAATTCGAAATTTTTTGTAGAAGCGTAATTTGAATAAAACAATGGACGGTGGCTAATACGTCAAATGTCAAACGTTTTTGACAGATGTTCAATTACGTTTAATAGAATGTTTTACGTAAATATTATTTAATTATGATTAAATTGTGGTAAGTAGTTTTGTTCGTAATTTTATTTATATACAAAAACGTTAGTAAACGGGCTTCAAGTGTTACTAGAGACTCAAAATATCAACTTTTTTGAAATGTTAATATGAAAATGAACTTTTTGGCATATTTTTCTCAAACACGGTGCTCTGAAAGATCTCATTTGTATAATTATATACTCACTGGTATTTATAAAACATTTTCTAGGTTATATTATTTTTTATTTATGTTATTTCAATTCAGAACCTTAATTTGGTATCGACAAAAGGGACATTTTGTCGAGTAACATTTTCCCAGTTATAATTTCCCAGAATTTATCGAAGACTAAAAAATTTCTTGGTGACTCCAGAAAATTCTGGCAAATTTTAAAAAAAATCTTGGTGGCTTCAGAAAATTCTGGCGACTTTTTAAAAATTTCTTGGTGATTTTTGAAAATGCTGGTGACTTTTTAAAAATTTCCGAGTGACTACAGTGACTGCAGAAAATTCTGGTCACTTTTAAATAATTTTGGGTGACTCCAGAAAATTCTGGTAATTTTTTTTTTAATTTCTTAGTGATTCCAAAAAATTATGGTGACTCTATACATTTTTATGTGACCCAGAAAATTCTGGGGGACTCCAGAAAATTCCTAGTTACTCCAGAAAACTGTGCCGACTTTTCAAAAAATTTTGGGCGACTTCTAGAAAATTCTGACAACTTTTGAAAAAATTTGGGTGACTTGACGTGACATTTTTTGGTTATATTATTTTTTATTTATGTTATTTAAATTCAGAACCTAAATTTGGTATCGATCAAAGGGACATTTTGTCGAATAATATTTTCCCAGTTATAATTTCCCAGAATTTATCGAAGAATAGACAGTAAAATATGATGGTCCGGGGTTAAAAAGTTCAACTTCCAATGTGTTCAAAAACCAGTAAAGTTAAGCATTGTTTAACAACAATATTTGAAAGTAGAGGGCAAAAGATGTATAACCAGCTATAACCTTGATTCTTATGACTTTGCTATCGGGAGTTAAATGGTAATTTGGAAATCCATAATAAAATTATTTTCTTCCATTGGTAGTTTTTTAGCATTAGTTAAAAATGTAATTATTTTGCAAAATACCTTTAAAATTAAACTAAAAAAGGAAGAAAATTTAATAGAAAAGAACTCTACTAACGAGCAAACTAAAAAAATATTCGTTAGAAAAAGGACTCTGACGAGCAAACTAAAAAATTATTTATTAGAAAAAGGACTCTACTGACGAGCCAACTGAAACTACAATTTATTAGAAAAAGACTCTACTGACGAGCAAACTGAAAAAAAAAAGAAAATTTCATAGAAAAGGACTCTACTGACGAGCAAACTAAAAATTATTTATTAGAAAAAGGACTCTACTGACGAGTAAACTGAAAAAGACAGTAAATAGAAAAGGACTCTACTGACGAGCAAACTAAAAAACAATTTATTAGAAAAAGGACCATACTGACGAGCAAAATAAAAAACAATTTATTAGAAAAAAGACTCTACTGACGAGCAAACTGAAAAAGAAGAAAATTTCATAGAAAAGGACTCTACTGACGAGCAAACTAAAAAATTATTTTTTAAAAAAAAGGACTCTACTGACGAGCAAACTAAAAAATTATTTGTTAAAAAAAGGACTCTACTAACGAGCAAACTAAAAAATTATTTATTAGAAAAAGGACTCTACTGACGAGCAAACTAAAAACTTATTTATTAGAAAAAGGACTCTACTGACGAACAAACTAAAAAAGACAGTAAATAGAAAAGGACTCTACTGACGAGCAAACTGAAAAACAATTCATTAGAAAAAGGATTCTACTGACGAGCAAACTGAAAAAGAGGAAAATTTCATAGAAAAGAACTCTACTGACGAGCAAACTAAAACCAAAGAAAATTTAATAGAAAAGGACCTTACTGGCGAGCAAACTAACATATTATAGTAAAAGGGCTTTTCTGATGTGCAAACTTGTATTAGAACACAGTAAATAAGTAAGGAACTTTACTGACAAGCAAACTAAAATTTAAAACACTTAATAGAAAAGTATAAAAACACAGTAAATAAGAAAGGAACTCTACTGACGAGCAAACTTTTATAAAAAACACAGTAAATAAGAAAGGAAAAATATCGATCAAAGAGACATTTTTTCGAATAACATTTTCTCAGTTATAATTTCCCAGAATTTATCGAAGAATAGATAGTAATATATAAAGTAATTAGGTTGTCAAATATCTCCCTTCCGCTTTTTAGCTCTTGGTTTATAATACAAAAAGGCGGAAGGGAGATATTTGACAACCTTATAAATTTTCTATCTCTCCTCGCAGAAATTTGAAAATTTTGTATAAGCTCAGTAGTATTATTTACAATTATACACAAAATCTAGAATTCAAAAAGAATCTGAAAAACTTGAAACGTAATCAAATAAGTTGGAAAGACCAAAAAAATACTTTGATTGGGTTATACCATGTTTTTTATAGAAAGTGTGTAAACCTCCAGACAAAATATAGACAATCTAATTGGGTTTATTGTTTTTATAATACCTCATTGTATATAGCATTTAAACAACACATCCTTATACACTTAAAGTATTAATATTTTTGATTCTCTGGAAATTGTTTGGGATATACCTTACTTAGCAAAACGACGTTTGCCGGGCCAGCTTAGTATATATATTATATATATATATATATATATATATATATATATATCTGTGTATCTATTATTACCTTCTACGAACAAAAAATATCCATCCTCATCTTTTCCCAAAATCTCGATAGCCTTCTCAACCATTTCGCTCAAACTGGGTTCCTCGTCCTCTTTTCTTCGGAAACTACGTCTAAGTGGTATTTCATGTGACTGGATTCAAAAAGACCTAATAGAAAATCGGTGGAAGTTGTGTTTAGGTTGACCAATTGTTTTCTATTCCATATGTATGATGGTTTGAAATTTCGTTGAATTTTGTCCTCGGTCCATTGGCGTATGAGGTTTTTGTTGTCTTTGCGAACGCCCTTGTCGCCTTCTTCGTCTTTGTTTTTTTTTGGAAGGAAGTTGCGCCGGCCGCCGCCTAAGATTACCTAGGAATTTTGTCCTCGCTCCATTGGCGTATGAGATTTTTGTTGTCTTTGCGAACGCCCTTGTCGCCTTCTTCGTCTTTGGTTTTTTTTGGAAGGAAATTGCGGCGGCCGCCGCCGAGGATCACCTGGGAAAAGATATGTAAATACTAGAGATAAATCAGAAGCATTATACTTGTTTATCTATGATTATAAGGTGATTTTGAAGAATTTTTTAGGGATTTTTAGGAATTTTTGGTCGTTTTGAGAGTTTTCAATAAAATTTTTGTGGTTCCTAAGGCTTTCTGGTGTTTATCAGGAGTGTCTGGTGTTTTCCAAGAGTTTCTGTCGTGTTTCATGAGTTTCTGGCGTTTTGCAGGAGTTTCTGAAGGTTTCTAAGAGTTGTTGGATATTCCAAAAAATTGCAGCATATTTACAGGTTCTCAAGAAGTTCTCATGACTCTAGGAAATTCTGGTGAGTCCAGGAGGTTTTGGCTACTTTTTTATATACTCTCTGGCGGCTCCATTATTTACTTGCTTTCGGCTCCATTATTTACTTTCTGGCGGCTCTTTTTTTTATTTTGTGGCGACTCTATTATTTTCTTTCTGGCGTCCCCATTATTTTCTTTCTGGTGGCTCCATCATTTACTTTCTAGGGGCTTCATTATTACCTTTCTGGCAGCTCCATTATTTATTTTCTTACTGACTCCATTAATTTCTGGTAAATTTCTAAAAATTTATGGGTGACTCCATTAAATTCTGGGTAACTCTATTAATTTTTCGAAATTATCTAGAAATTTATGGTGTATTAATTTTATGGGTGGCTTCATTAATTCCTGGATGACTCTATTAATTTATTGGTGACTATTAATTTTTGCAAGTTTTTAGAAATTTATGGATGGCTCTATTAATTTCTTGGTGACTATTAATTTTTACCAACTTTATAGAAATTTCTGAACGACTTCTAGAGTTTCTAGAGACTCCTAGAGTTTCTGGAGGCTTTTAGAATTTCTGGGCGATTCCATTATTTTCTGGGCGACTATTAATTTTTGGCAATATTTTAAAAATATCGAGGCGACTCTATTAATATCTGGCGATTTTTAAAAAAATCGGAGTGACTACATTAATTTTTGGTGACTTCTAAAAAAAATTTGTTTTCTCTATTAATTTCTGGTCACTTTTAAAATCATTCTTGGTGACTCTATTAATTTCTAGCTTCTTTTAAAATTTTCTTGATAACTCCAGAAAGTTCTGGAAAATTTGTAAAAATTTCTTGGCCACTTCAGAAAATTCTGGCAATTTTGAAAAAAAATTGGTGACTCCAGAAAGTTCTGAAATTTTTTTAAAAAAACTTGGTGACTTCAGAAAGTTCTGGCAAAATTTAAAAAAATTCTTGGTGACTTCAGAAAACTTTGGTAACTTTTTAAAAATTTCTGGCTGACTCCAGAAAATTCTGCTCACTTTTTTAAAATTTCTGGGTGACTCCAGAAAATTCTGGTAACTCTTTAAAAAATTCTGGATGACTTCAAAAAATTCTGGATAACTTTAAAAAATTCTCGATGACTTTAAAAATTTTGGAATGACATTAAAAAATTCTGGAATGACTTAAAAATTCTGAAATAATTCAAAAAATTCGAAATGACTTTAAAAATTCTGGAATGACATTAATAAATTCTGGAATGACTTAAAAATTCTGAAATAACTTCAAAAAATTCTAAATGACTTTAAAAAATTCTGGGTGACTCTAAAAAATTCTGGGTGACTTCAGAAAATTCTGGGTAACTCTCTGAAAAATTCTGGGTGACTCTAGAAAATTCTGAGTGACTCTAGAAAATTCTAAGTGACTCCAGAAAGTTCTGAGTGACTCAGAAAATTATGGCGACTATTTAAAAATTTCTTGGTGACTCTTTAAAAAATTCTGGATGGTAAAATTTTGAAAAATAATAAAATTCTTGATGACTCCAAAAAATTCTGGTGACATTCAAGAAACTCCAAAACATTCTGCCGACATTTTAAAAATTTTTGGGTGACTTCTTAGAAAATTCTGGTGACTCTAGAAAATTCTGAGTGACTCCAGAAAATTCTGGTTGACTTTTCAAGAATTTCCAAAGACTTAGCGATGTTTTGTTTTGCAATTTTCTACAAATGTTTACTTTTGTACAAAACTAGGATTGTAAAATATGTTTGTCCAAGATTTTTTTAAAAGTCTGCCAGTCAAAATTTTCTACAAAATTATCTAAACTTGAATTTAATAATCTGTTTTTAAACCAAATTTACAGGGTGTATTTTAGCATCTTAATCTAAATTTTTATCATGTCTAAATTTTCGGTCTGATTTTCGATCAAGATAAAAACGCAAAACAAGAAGCAACTTTTTGTTACTTTTACCTTACCCTAATATCTTTCCCCGGCGATCTATAAACCAACTGCCTTGCAATATCCTCACAAACCGCCGGATCTTCATAAGAATGCGAAACTTTGGCATCGTTTTCCCAATTTCTTTTGGCAGCATGGGCATAGGCTGCTGCAGGAGAAGCATGGGTAACTCTAGCTGTAGTCACCAAACCTAAAAAAAAAAAAAAAAAAAAACATTTTACATCTAATTAGTATAATCATAATCATTTTCCTCACCTGTGAAACCTAGGAAAAAATCAGTCTTAGATCTAATTGGATCGATCATAATTTTTTTCTTTACCTGTGGCTTTTCCTGCATCTTGTGCCCAACCCAAAATCGAATTTAATTTACTATCAGGATCATTTTGTTGAGAACAATTTCCCTGGGAAACTGCAGCAGTAACCCCAATTGTTTGAAAATTGGCTTTGACACCACAAAGATATGCTGTTGCTGTACAGGCACTATCTGGTACTTGTTTATCCACACAATAAGTCTGAGGAAAAAATACAATAAAAAAAAGAGTGCGCGTAAGGATCACACGCGATTAAAGTAAAACTTATTTGCAATTATATTGTAGCAAATTTAAGTTGAGTAAAAATAAATACATCATATAAAAATTTTGAATAATGTTTATTAGTAATATGGTAACATTCGTGATGCACACATTCATTAGTGTCGTCAATCATTATACACATTTATATAATGATAAATTATAAATTATATATTTATGAATGCATTAAAAATATGTATAATATTTACAAACAATAATGTAATCAAAGTCGTACTTGAAATATAAGGTTGTCAAATATCTCCCTTCCGCCTTTTTGTATTATAAACCAAGAGCAAAAAAGCGGAAGGGAGATATTTGACAACCTAATATGACATGATCGTTTTAAAGTAATTGCTGATTAATAAATTCTATAATATTCATTCACACAGTGAATTATGTTAAACAACGCCAAAACAAATATTGTTTTTGCAAATTAACTCATCTTGTAACAATTGTGTTTGAAGAACTTCATGTAATTAAAATTAACATACATTCATTCACTGTTTGTATTTTTTTACTTTTTCGCTGACGATATAATCTCATTCCTTGAACAGCTGTAATATGCGTCTTGCCTAACAAATTGAAGCCATACTTTTATATTTGTTTTATTTATCAAGCCCTGCACATAGCTTGATCTATCAATCATTTTCTTTTTTATGTGAACGTTAATGCAATGATCATCATCAATATTACGAGGTAATAAATTAACCATATTATTAATGTCAACAGGCACATTTATAATTTGGCCAAACATTCCAAATTGTCCATTTGCATGTTGCAATCGTCTAATTTGCATGAAACACAACCTAGGTGAAATTAACCTTTCAGATACAGTATCTAGTTTAGGTAGATAATTTGGTATAGGTGGAAATACAAAGCCGTTAAATTTACACAAAGTGGGAATTTTACCCGAATTTAATATCTTTCGACAAGTTTGGCATCCAACCTGATTATTTGAATCAATATTCAAAAAACATTATTAGGAATTTGTTTTTGAGCATCATTTGATATTTCTAAGTCACTTTGAAGCCAAAGTCGATCACACACAAAACATACATACATAGCCAAAGCTATCATTTCTTACGCAGCGTAGATTTTTCCTTAGTTTCATTATTTATTCGCGATCATTTGCACTACAATTATTTATGGGGGACGGGATAAAATATTCTTTCGATCCTGACATTTTTATTAACTCACGATTTATACTGCTGACCCATGTCGCGCCTAAAGAAGTTTTACTTCAAAAAATGTTTAGAGACTACGAGCTAAATACAAAACTCAAGTGAAAGTCGGCACATTTTTTGCTTGTTTTTGACATATGATTTGACATTTGATGTATTTTTTGTTTTGCTCGCATACTAGATCGAACAATTGCGATAGCTGCGCTTACTAGCGTCGTAGTCTTCAACTTCTCGTTGGCGTTTTCGTTGCATTTGTACGGATTTACACCCGTGTCGCGCCTAAAGAAGTTTTACTTCAAAAATAAACACTAAAAATTCGCCAAGAAATTCCTTTATCCCTTACCTTTGCCAAGCCAGTATAAGGAAACTTCTCAAAACTCAATTGAAATTCTTCGCCTCCGGCATAAACTCTGGCTGCTGCCAAAGTGGTTATTGATAATCCGTCGCCTAAAAATAGGATTAAATTTTTTGCAATATTTTTGTTCAATTTGTTGCCTAATTTTGACTTTAAGTGATCCTGGGCTAATTTGTTCCAATATTCGGCAGTGATTTCTTCCGGGAATTTTGGGCCGGAGCTGATGATTTCTTCGGAGTGGACTGATGTGTAGTCATCTGGGGAAAATTTAGATGTTTTTATGGTGATTTTTTTGGTGTAAAGTTGTTGGTTTAAATTATGAGCTTTTTAGGTTAAATGCAAAATTTAGTATCTTGCTGTTTCTATTTTTAACGTAGTGACTTCTTTTAGTTTGTTTTGCAACCATCATTAGTTGGTGGACGATCAATTATAAATATATTTATTTATTTATTTATTTATTTATTGACTTATTTGTTTCTATGTTTTTAAATTCATACTCATTTTTTTTTTCATTTTTTATATATTTGTATTTATTTATAAATATTTATTTTTTTCTTCATTATTTACGCATTTATCTTGATATTAATTTATTTATTTTTAAAATTTATGTTGACTCGACTTTATGTTAATTTATATTTTTTTATTTTAATATTTTTATTTATTTTATTTATTTTTATTTATACTCAATAACTTATTATTTTACTTTATTTTTTTAGCTCCTTTATTAATTTCATTTTACTCATTTATTATTTATTATAATTTATTTTCGTTTTATCTATGTACAATTTATTTATACTCAATTATTTTGAAACTAATTTATTTATTTTTACTCAAACTCAATTGTTTTTATTTATTAAATTATTTTTCTTTTTATTTGTCAAATTTATATTTATTTCTGCTTTCACTCAATTATTTTCATGTTAATTTATTTATTTTTGTTTTTACTAAATTATTTTTTATTTTTATTTATAAATTATTATTTATTCATTTATATACTTCAATTTATTTATATATTTCAATCGTTAATTAATTTAGTTACTTAATTCATTTATTTTTATTATTACTCAATTATTTCTATTTTAGAGTATTTATTTTATTTTAGTGTATTTATTTTATTTTATTTATTTATTTTTATTTTTACTCATTTACATACTTTTTTAACTTATTTTAATTTAATATATTTTATTCATTTTTAAATTTAGTTTCTTCAGTTCATTTAATTTTATTTTTATTTTCACATTTTTTTACTTATCCATTTTATATTTTATTTTCACTTAACTTATTTATTCTTTTTTTATATTTTATTTTTATTTATTTACATTTATTCTAACTACTTTTATTTATTTAATATTTATTGATTTTTATTAATTTATTTTTATTTTTACTAAAATTATTTTTATTATATTTTCATAAGAATTTATTTTATTCATTTTTGCTTAGCTTCAGTTATTATATATATTTTTATTTCAATTTATTTATTTTTATTTAATATAATTATTTGTTATTCATTTAATTTTTATTTGTATTTCAATTTATCTATTCTTATTTTTACTCAATTATTTTATATTTCTATAATTTTATTTTGTCTAATTATTTTTGTTTTATTTCAATTCTATTTTTTTTTTTTGTTTTTTACTCATTCATTTATTTATATATTTGTATAATTTTATTTATCGTTAAATTTAGTTTTTTTGAAACATTTATTTACTCATTTACTATTTTTTTACGCCACTATATTTTCTTCATTTTTTTTATTTCATCCAATTTATTTATTTTTACTTATTCATATTTATATAATTACAATTACTTTCACTCAATTATTTATACGTTAATTTTTTTTTATTTTTACTGATTTATTTATTTTTTTACTCATTTTATTTATTCTTGTTTATTCATATTTATTTTTACTCATTAATTTTCATTGTAAGTCTTTAATTTTTATGTATTTATGCCCATTTTTACTTTTTATGTATTTATGCCCATTTACGTGTTTATAGTCTTTTATGTATTATTTTATGTTTTTATTTGTTTTATTTTCATTCGACTATCTTTATTGGTTTTATTTTTACTGATTTTTATCAATGGTTTTATTTTTATTTTTACCTAACTTCCTTCATTTTTACTTGATTATTTTAATTTCTATTTAATTATCTCTATTTTTATTTTATTTTAATTTATTTAGTTCAATATTATTTTATAAATTCAGTTTTTCAAAAATGAATGCCCTTAAATCATTATTTGTGTTTATTATTTTTTGTTTATTTATTCATTAATATTTACATTATTTCTGTATAAAAATAATTTTTATATATAAATAAATAATTTATATATTTATATATATATATATATATATATACATACTTATATATAAATTTATTTATATACATATATATAAATTTATTTATTTTTTTATGTTTTAAAAAATTCTTACCATCATCGTCATCTCCAATAACCAATTTAATCACCACTAAATTAATTAATAAACAAATGAATAACAAATTTGTCCTATTTTTAAAACACCCGAACATTTTGCAGTTTATTTATCAAATTAGCAACAATTAACACCACTAACCTAACACACTTTAGGAAAAAAATTATATATGTATATATATATAATTAATTTTTACACATTCTTTAAATAATTTATAATTATTATATAACAAACATTAACACAAAATTTATTTTTAGTAAAGATAAACACACTTTTATTAAATACAAAAATAAATGTTTTACTTTTATATTTTTATCATAATTAGAAACATTTAATATTTTGTATGAATTTTAAATTTAACTTTAAAATATAACTCTTAGATGATTTTATAAAATAAGTTTTAAATAGAATACTTTTTCACTATTATTATATATACATATATAAATATAAATATAATTTTATCTTAAATTATTTGTAAATCTTTGTCAACGTTTATTTTTTGACTAAACTGACAAACAAGAACTGAGGTGACAATGAAATTTCTTTCGTTGTTTTTTTCTGTATATTTCTATATATATATATATATATATAATATATATATATATATATATATATATATATATATACATTTACCTGAGTCATATGTACCTGACGAATTTAGGTATAAATCGAAAACAGGTATAAGAATGAAAAGTAAGAAAAAAACACTACGAGTGCCATTTTATACAGAGATGGATTTATATATATATATATATATATATATATATATATATATATATATACTAGTCGGCCCGACACAGGTTGTTTTTTTCATACATTTATAACGAAAAAACCTTAAGGTAATATTATAAACCTTATTATAATAATTTGTTGTAAGTTTTGCCTAAAAATAAATTCAATTAAATTAACATTTTTCTGATTGATAGTTATATTATATTATATTTTCTCAATTTATCAAAATAACAAGAAAATCAAAATTTTAGTATTAGTAAATACATTTATTGTCTTACTCATATTTTTTATTCATTTAGATAATTTTCAAATTAGGTAAACATTTTATTTTAATATTTCTGACTTTTATTTCAATAATTTTGACTTTTATTTCGTTTTACTCTACTGACGATCATACAAAGATAGCTTACGAAAAAAATTCTTTTTATTATTAAATTTAATTACTACATATGTAATACAGTGAACTCTATCAAAAACAAAATGACAAAAAAAGAACTCTACCATCAATATAAAAAGGAATTCTACTGACGTGCAATCCTAAACAATATTTAAAAAAGAAAATAATGGCGAAGATAATTAATTTTTACAAGCAATTCGCTTCTGGGTTCTAAATAGATAATTATAGTCTTGTAATTAATTACTAAAAGCATTACCTCTTAATTAATGAAATTAAGATGAAACAGTCATTAGCAACTATGTTGCTAATATGAGGATTTGTCATTATGGGAATATCTGCAATGACGTCATCTTTTCATAATAATTGAACAAGACACAAAAATTTCCAGAACATGATTTTATTTTTATAAAATTCTTCACACTGTAAAATAAAAAAAAAGTTAACACATTATATCAATAAGAATCGAATTTGAAATGAATCATTCTAATCGGTTCATCCGTGCTCTCGGAATCGTCGATGAAAGATTGTATCCGCACATACATACATAGTAAACACATACACTAATGTGCTCAAAAGGCTTTCAAACTTAAATATATACAAAAAATTCGGATATCTCAAATTTTTCGAAATAAAACACAAATATCTATAATTCCATTTATAAAATGGTTTATTAATAGTCTCTCATTTTATTCATTTTTTTTGTCTTGTACAATTATCATCAAACATTTGTTTAAATTTTTATGTATACTTATGTACTAAAAACGTAGCTTGGACATCAGTACATTAATTAAATTAATATAATAAATTATTATAAATAATAATATACATATATATATATATATATGTATATATATTAATACAATTATAATTTAATTTTTCTTAAATTTTTCATTTAATTAATTTGTTACCAATTATCTAATTACTGGTCGATACGTACAACTATCTTAATTTTTTATAATTAATGTGTGATTATATTAAATTAATTAAAATTTAGCCAAGTGTACTATATTTATCTAGGTTTATTTGGGCTTAAAAATTGGGTCCTGTTGTACTAATTTTTTTCTAAAAAATTTTAAAGTCAAATTTACTAAATCGTGTGCGACGATTTTTAAGTGCCAAAAAATTTAAAATTGAAGCATTTTAATTTATAAAATTTAAAGTAAACTATCATATATATATGTATAAACATATATATATATATATATATATATATATATATATATAATAGTTTATTTCTATTATTAACAAATATTGGAAGACTGGTCCAATTTTTTAGTCGAATTTACTAAAAATAGCTCTAGAATATTTTTTGGGTTGTCAAAATATTATATCTCTATAAATATATTTTTATTTAGTAGATTTAATATTGGTTTTAATATTCTGCTAATTATGCACCAGTTTATAAAATCATTTTTTACTACTTATTAAATATAAATTGAATAAAAAGGATTTTTTTTTCAATTTAATATTATCAAAGGAAATTAATATCAATTTAATTATGCCTTCTTAGATTGTTCATTAAAGTTTTTTATTTGACAAAAAATAATTATTACTTAAACTTTGTATAACATTAATATTATTTAATTAACATTTTGGTAAAGTAGTTTTGCTATTTTGTATCAAATACTTTGAATATTAATGTAACTTTCTATTAAATTGTTTTTTCTTTGAAATTTAAATTTGAATTTAGCCGTCACAAAACTGACAACTTCATGGCTTATTTTTTTGAATGTTCAGCTGTCAAAAAACTATCAAAATGGCCGTTGACAGTTGCGAAATTTGTTAAAAACGCAATATTTGATTGAAATTATTAAAATTTAATGCTAACTATTAATAATAATTATCATAAAACTTTTAAAACTTCTTGGTTCATTTGTTTTTAATTTAAATTTTAATTTAACTGTCAAAAAAGTGACAAGATGGTCGTTGACAATTGCAAATTCTTTCAAAATTATAAATTATTAATCGAATTTATTCAAATTCAATGTTAGATATTAATGATAACTGCAATTTAGAAAATAATTAATTGTAAAATGAAGTATTGAATTATAATTTTGATAATAAATATTAAAATAAATTAATATAGTTAGTAATATACTAATAATATTTGGGTTTTTTATATAATAACATTTTTTATGTCAATTTGTATCTTTATGTCAAAAAAACTGTCGTTACCGTTGATGGGTTAAAAAACTAAATTTTGATAGAAACTATTTAAGTTTTGTATTATATAATTATTATTTAATATAAATATTATTTTTCCAACAAAGGGTACTTTGGTAATTTGGCAAAAATACTTTTAAAATCATTTTTTTAATTTAAATTTAAAATTAAATTTAAATTTAACTGTCAAAAACTGACAACTTCATAGTTAAAAAAAACAGTCAAAATGGCCATTGACAGTTGCGAATCCTTTCAAAAGCATTAATATTTAATCAAAATTATTAAAACTCAATGTTAACTATTAATAATAATTTACATCATAGTAATGACGCATAAGTAAAACATTTAAAATTTTTTATTCATTTGTTTTTAATTAAAATTTTAATTCACCTGTCAAAAAACGGACAAGATGGCCGTTGACAGTAGCAAAATTTGTTGAAAATATAATATTTGGTCAATGCTTACTATTAATAATAATCAACATTTTAATGATGGAGCTTTAGTCAAATTTGTAAAATTTCTTGATTCATTTGTTTTTAATTTAAATTTTAATACAACTCTCAAAAAATTATCAATATGGCGGTTGACAGTTGAGAATTTTTTAAAAATTATAAATAATTAGACGAATTTATTAAATTTTAATGTAAAATTTTACTGATTATTGATATTTTGGAAATTATACATCAGTAATTCGGAAAATAATGCTTAATTCATTTGATCTTAATTTAAATATTATTTAATATTTAAACCTGACAAGATGGCCGTTGACAGTTGCAAATTTTGATCATTTGTTTTCATTATGATTCAATTTTTTTGTTTTTTGTTTGAGCTATGTAATTTCAAGCAGAGGTCTTATCAAATTCGGGCAACCTGATGTCAAGCAGTAGTGAAAATTATTAAGAAAATTGTTTTTATTTTGTCAAAATGTATCAACATGGTCGTTGACAGTTTAGAATTTTTTAAAAATTGATAAAGTTGAAAAAAAAATTAATATTGAATATTAATATTTATTCCATTTTATTTATTGCACTTTGCATGAAATTATAAATCTAAAAGAAAATGACAAATTAGTCGTTTACAGTTTATAATTAATTTGAATTTAATTTAGATAATATTAGTATTGGTATTAATTTTTAATTAAAATTTTGTTTAAAATTTTTGTCTTTGTTAAGCACATTTTTTGTGTTCTTGATTTTTCCACATAACAATATTTGTTTTAACATTAACTTACATCAATTTCTTTTTTAACATTTAACATTTATTATTCCCAGCAACAGAACATTTTATTGGAGGACATTTTTGCATATATATATATATATATATATATATATATATATATACAAAAATGTCCTTGCAAACTGAAATATACATTCAATATATATTTTGTCAACAATTATAACAACACATCAATTTTTTTACATACGTCCATGTTTAACATTTAAAACATTTCATAATAATAATTTGGATAAGTATTTAAACAAATTATTCATAAATAATTCTGTTTCGTCAATTTCGTATAAAACCATAAAATTTAATATTTAATAAATTTATATATATTAATTTATTATTATTAATATATTTCTAAGTGCCTTTTGTTATTTGAATGTTTCGAAGATGATTTCGTTCTACTTCTAGATGCACTTAATAATAATTTTAATTTAATTTTTTTATTCAATATAATTAATTTAATTAATAAGTGTGTGTGATAAAAATCGATGAATAAAAGTTTGGGAAGTAGAAAGTCGATCTTGTCGATATTGTCATCACTAATTCTTTGAGGTCAGGATGGTCACAAATTCTGAAAAAAAAATTAAATGAAAAATTTAATAAAAATACAGAATTTAATAAAATACAGGAGTTATAGATAATATTAGTATTTGTATTTTTTTTTTTGTTAAATTTTGGGCGTGTCAAGTATTATAGGCCTGTGAAAAGTGATGAATGTTTGCAAGATTTGGAAAAAATGTTAGAGTTGAAGCTAGTTTTATTTAAAAAATGTGTATAGGAGTGTATAAAACTGTTTGCATGAGGTTTTGGTAAATTTTATCTAGTTTCTGCTAAGATAAATAAAAAAGAGAGTCCCAAAAAATTTTTTTGAGTTTTTTACTAAATAAAAAGTAAAAAATGTCCCGATATTTTGCCTCACAATATAGAAGTATTTGAAGTATAATAAGGGTGTATCGAAGCTAGATTTTAAAATTACGATTAAAATTGCTCTGGGCTATATTTAACTGTTTATATAGGATTTTAGTAAATTTAATCTGGTTTCTGCTAAGCTAACTCAAAAAGAGTGTCCTGAACGAAATTTTTGAGATATTTAAAAAATGTAGAAAAGTTTCCCAAATCAATGGAAGACTGATTTACATCATATTCGAAGGAATAGTTATTTTTTTTTTTCAAAAAAAATGTATCATAGTCTATGAGTATGTGTACACAAAAATGTGGTAAATTTTATCTAATTTCTCCTAAACTAACTAAAAAGAGTGTCCAGAACAAAATATTTGAGATATTTAGAAAAATATTGAAAAGTGTCCCAAATCAATGGAATACTGATTTACACCATATACGAAGGCAAAGTTCAAAATTTTTCAAAAATTTGTATCGGTGTATATGAAAATATTTATTCACAAATGTAGAAAATATTATCTAGTTTCTCGTAAACTAAATAAAACAGAGTGTTTTGAACAAAATTCTCTAATTTATTTGGAGAAATATGAATAAATGCCAGGGATTGATGTATTGGTAATTTGCATCATATACAAAAGAAAAGTTCAAAATTTTTCAAAAACTTGTATCAGAGTATATGAAATTTTTTACACATAAATGTAGTAAATTTTATATAGTTTCCCCTAGAATAATTGAAAAAGACTACACGAATCAAAATTTTTGAGTTATTTAATAAAATGTAAAAAAATGTCTCTATTACAGCACAATATATAAGGGCAAAATCAAACTAAGTTTCAAAATTATTAAAAATTTTGTATAGGACTACATTAAACTATTCACACCAATTTTTATTAAATTTTTACTAGTTTCTGTTAAGCTAAATAAAACAGAGTGTCCGAAACAAAATTTTCGAGGTATTCAATAAAATGTAAAAAAATGTCTCTACTGTAGCACAATATATAAAGGCAAGTCACAGAGTAGATTACAAAATTAGTAAAAAAATGTATCAGACTATATTAAACTATTTATACCAAATCCTAATAAATTTTATCCAGTTTCTGCTAAACTAACTCAAGAAAAGTGGCCAGAACGAAATTTTTAAGATACTTAATAAAATGTAAAAAATGTCCCTGTTGCAGCACAATATATAAGGGCGAATCACACACTAGATTTCAAAATTATTAAAAAATTTGTATTGGACTGTATAAAACTATTTACACCAAATTACAGTAAATTTTATCTAGTTTATGCTAAGCTTACAAAAAAAGCATCTGGAACAAAATTTAATTAAAAAACGCATTTTTTTCATCTCAATTGATAAATTTCACTTCTTTTCGATAAAATCCATTACTGACACCACTAGAAAAGTTCAGCCAACTTGTTTCAAGGCGAAATGCCACTTATGACTAGTTTCCAAATTACCTTCATAGTTGACCATGCCGTCTCCGTCCAAATCCGCCTCTCTGATCATATCGTCAACTTCTTCCTCGGAAAGACGTTCTCCTAAATTCGTCATGACGTGACGTAACTCCGATGACGAGATTTGGCCATCGTTGTTTTTGTCGAAAACCCTAAAAAAAATGACTTAGAAGTAGTTATAGACATTCACTTGGTTTGATGGTTAGAGCTATGGGAGGGAAGAAGTTGCATCATTAATAATAAATTTACTCAAGGAAAATGTTATTTTCCCAATCAATGTACAAACACTAGTAGCTAGTAATAATTTAAAAATTTATAAATATATATTTAAGTTTATTAATAATACTAAAATTAATTTATAGGTTAATTATTTAATAAGAATTTGTAGTAAACAATTGTATCAATGGCATGTGGTCTTATGATGTAAGTCAAAAGCCAATAAATAAAAAAAAAATAAAAAAAGTTCCATAAGATTTGTTTACCCTGATGTCAAACCGGAGTGACGTAGTTAAGAGAGTTATTACAGTATCTTGTTTTTTCTGGAAATATTTTTTTATAAATGTCTTGGATTATTTTTTGAAGTAAAACTTCTTTAGGCGCGACTAGGGTGTAAATCCGTACAAATGCAACGGAAATACGTTACGACAGATAAGATAAGATAAGAGTCGAGTGCCAATGGTTCGTCATTCGCTCTCGATGATATCATTTCAATACGGGTCGATTGTGATTAGTCGTCGTCGTGTATGTGAATAGAGATCTAACGTTGTATGCGTACCGGCATCAACGTTGTATACGTACCGATATCAACAAGGAAATCGACATAGATAGATAAATAAATATTTTAAAGTTACATCGTGGTACAAATCTTGATTTAACGAAAAATGCCCGAATTAGAAGAATATTTTACCCCGTTCCTTGAAAATAATAAAACAAACTAAACATTTGTACCGTGTACTGAACGTAAATTTATTGATTAGAAATTATTTATATATTATTCTTAGTTTCTGAAAAAACTTTAAAGTTATTAAACTGGAAAATATTTCTTATGCAAGACAGATATTACAGCTGTTCGAAGAATGAGATTATATCGCCAGCGAAAAAGTAAAAAAAAGACAAGCAGTCAATGAATGTATGTTAATTTTAATTACGTGAAGTTCTTCAAACACAATTATTACATGATGAGTAAAGTTGCGAAAACAATATTTGTTTAGGCGTTGTTTAACATAATCCACTGTTTGAACAAATATTATAGAATTTATTAATCAGCAATTACTTCATTTCTCTAATGAAGGTTCAAGTCCTAAATGCAATTACAATGACAAACCGATCATGTCGTATTTGAAGTATGACTTTAATTACATTATTACATATATTTTTAGTGCTATTATAATTATATAATTTATAATTTATCATTATATAAATGTGTATAATGGTCGACAATAATAAATGTGTGCATCACGAGTGTTACCAGATTACTAATAAACATTATTCAAAATTGTTATAAGATGTACTTATTTTTACTTAAATGCCATATTGTAGAGTAGCAAATTAGTTTTACTTCAATCGCGTGTGAACCTTACACACATTCTTTTTATATTACCTGAAGGCTTCTCGAAGTTCGTCCTCGCCGTCGGCCCCTTTCATTTTCTTGGACATCATTTGCAGAAATTCGTTGAATTCGATGGTTCCGTTTCCATCGATGTCAACTTCGTTGACCATGTCACGTAATTCCGTTTCTAAAAAAAGAAATAGATATTTTTGTAAAAATTTCACTCTGATTTGTCATTTGGCAACCCTAAATTGCCATTAGACAACCCTAATTTACAACCCATTATGTAACTCCAATTAAAGGTTGTCATCGGGCAACTCTAATTATTGTAAGTTGACATCAGGCAACACTAATTATTGTAACTTGTCATCAGGCAACTCTAAATGTAAATCTCATCTGGCAACACTATTTATGTCGTCGTGAAACAAAGTGCCCTGAACCAAATTTTCTTGTTAGTAGAATGAAGTTCAATATATAAGAGCAATTTCAAATTGGATTTTAAAATTAGTATCAATTTATATCAGACTATATTAAACTGTTTATACAGTTTAAAATTTAAATGTAAATGTTGTAAATTTTATCTAGTTTCTGCTAAGCTAATGTAAAATGAGTGTTTTGGGAAAAGTTTTTGAGTTATTCTTAAAAATGTAAAAAAATGTCGCGAAATCTTGTTTGGAAAACTTAGAACCAATGCACAAGGCCGAGTTCTTATTGGATTTATTAAAAATGTTTGTTTAGTGGTGTGTAAAAGTATTGATGAAGGATTCTAGGAAATTTTATCTAGTTTCTGCTAAGTTAACTCAAAAAGAGTGTCCGGAATGAAATTTTGGAGATAATAAAATTAGACATTTGTGTACAAGTTTTAACTTGATGTTTCATCAAACAACCCTTAGTTGTCATCGGGCAACCCTAGGTTGTCATCAGGCAACCCTAGTTAAAGACTTTAACTAGTCTGGCTCTCATAAATTTTGTAAGGTAAATAATGTTAATTTTTGTTAATTATGTAACCTAAAAGATCTTTCTAAATAAATCTATACATACTTTGTTACACTAAAGTAATTGGAACAAAAGTATCCAGACAGTGATTATCATGAAATTATTTGATCTAGATAAAATTAAATAACAACCAGTTCTTACTTATTTTTAATCTAAATAATTTTAGCCTATCAATTTATTCCAGTTTTTTTTATTTTTCTAACCTGTCGGACGTTGTCCCAAGGACCTCATGACAACTCCTAATTCGGCCATGGTCACCATTCCGTCTTCGTCTTTGTCGAAAAGCATGAAGGCCTCTTTGAACTCTTTAATAAAAAAAAAACACAAAATTTTGACCAAAAAATAGTCACATAAAAAATATCTGTAAGATACTGTAAGAGAAAAAGCGTTTAGATTTTATTTCTAGATTTTTTCTTAGTAAGAAAATTTTATGTTACGGTAAGATAAACTCCAATGTTATACTAAAATTATAATTGATTTAATAAATAAACTTTTGGGGTTCTTATTGTATTTTTAATACTGCTTTCATTGATAACTTCCAATCATTTAGAATGTTTATTAAATAAATAAATATATATATATATATATATATATATATATATATATATATATATATATAAATATATTATTTTTAGAAAGGTGATGTTCTCACCTGCGACTTGGTCCTCTGATAGTCCATATTCTGACTGTAAAAAAAAGAAAATCGAGTTAGTAAGAAAGTTGATTTCAATATTGTAGAATGGATCAATTTCGATAAATTTCAACTTTCGAATATTTGATATTTTAAACTTTCTATATTTTAATTTTTAAATACAGGATTTTTGGCTATTTGAATTTTATAAATTTGGATGTACTTACATTCAAAATCTTGGATTTTTAAATAGTGCTTCTTCTAAATTTCTGAGGTTTAATAGGAATCTTTTTAGGTTATTTTATTTAGGTTAGGTTATTTTTAACACTTAATTTTTATTGTCTTAAATTTGACACTTTCATAAATTTTGTATTTCTCAAATTTTGTAATATCTTAATACGAAAGCCTTTTGAATTTGTCATTTATGAATTTTGTACTTTCTGAAATTTGAATCTCTCAAATGTTTTACAATTTTAATTTCCTAATTATTAATTATTTAAATAAGAAATCTTGAATGTTCACCATTCTAAATTTTATATCCCTTAAATTTTACTTTTTTTTTATTTCGAATCTATTAAATTTTCATTTTCTAAACGTTGAGTTTCTTATTTGTGCTTTTTTAATAATGTGATAAAAATGTGTTTTTAAAATTCCATACTTTTTAAAATTTAAACGGTTTAAATATTAGATCATAAATTTGTGATTCAGGTACTATTCAAAATCTTAGTCGTTTGAACTTATTTTTAGATTTTGAACTTTCTTTAGATCATATAGGGCTGCCAAATAACTTCTTTTTTGAAAAAGCTACAAAAAAAGACTACGGAATATTTTCTCATTTTTTTTAAGTTACTTTGGATTTAATATTGCCTGGTACTTTAGTATTTTTGGTGCAATTTTTTGGATCTAAAATCCTTACAAAAATAAATTTTAGAATTTTTAGGTAAATTTCATAGACTCTGGATTATGATATTAAAGTTTTTAAATTAAATAATTTAGATCGTATATTTGATTTTAGATTTTTTTGGTATAAATACTTTAGAGTTTAGGATTTTTATTATAAAAACTTTGGTTTAAAGAGTTTTGGTGTGAATGGTATGGATTTTAAGCTTTTTGGTATATTTGCTATGAATTTAAGATTATTTAGTATTTTGGTATACACCTTTGAATTATGTTCTAATATAGATTAGTGTTATAAAACTATATATATATATATATATATATATATAATGCGGTGAAAAATACTACTTTTTTGTTGTCGAAAATAAAACGACAATACTATTCTCTGTTCGAAAACTGTAAAGTTAGTTTATTGCTGCAAATGTTGGAAGCCTTTGCCAACTGCGTAAAATATTATATATATATATATATATATATATATATATATATATATATATATATATAATCAGAGTCATCATCATTGATCTACGATTCTGTTTATATTCGCTTCTAGTTTTACGAGTTTTTGTTTTGTTTATTTTTAATATACGCGATTATTCTATTTCTGTTTTACAAAGAACAGAGGTCAAATTTATTAATATTTTCCGAAATTGATCGAACATTTAGAAAGTCAACAAAATTTGGAAAGAGTTTATATTGTAACAAAATTTAGAAAATAAACAAAGTTCATAAAAAAATTTCAAGACAATGTTCAAAATTTAAACAGCCAGTATAAAATATTTATTTAAAAACTATGAAATTTTAACATAAAACTTTTAGAAAGTTGTGAATTGTGAAGTTGAAAGTTTTAGAAACGAAACTGTTAATCCAAAGTGCTTACACTTTACAAAATTTGAATCAAACCTATTTATCCAAAGTTTGTTTACCTAATAATCTGAAATTCAAAGCAAGGTTATTAAGCAAACACATAGAATCTTTAGTATAATTATATCTAAGAAATCTGATGCATTTGTAACAAAAATTCAAAGATTTTTTTTACTGGAATCTAAAATCTTAAGAATTTGGAACAACAACAATTTATAATCTATATCCAAAAAAAGTCTGAAATCTCAAGTTTTTTGTCAAATTTTTATAATCTACAGTGAATTATAGTAAAAACTTGTAGTCCAAAGTGATTTTATCTCAGAATCCAAAGTGTAAATCTAAAAAACCTTCCTAAGAATCCAAAATTCAAAGAAAGTATTGGCGTCAACATTTTATAATCCAAAAAAAGTCAAAAATTCTAACTTTTGGGTCAAAAACCTGCAATTAACGTAAGATTTTCTAAGATATCTAAATTACAAATTTGTGACCCAAAATTAGTTTATCTAAGAACTCAAAATTCACGATACTTTGGATCAAATTTCTGTAATAAACAGTAATTTTGTGTAAAAAGCTAAATTCCAAAGTATGCGAATTGAAAATTCATATTTCAAAGAAGTTTGTTAAGAAAACTTAAATCCTAAGTATTTGTGTAATTAATAATTTGTGTAAAAAAACTAGCAAGACATAGTTATTTCATTTTGAAATCCAGAGTCCAAAACGGAAAACCAATTCATAATAATCCAAAATCCAAAAAAGTATTCGCGTCAACATCTTGTAATCCAAAAAGAAAATCTTTAGGTCTAAATTTTGCAATAGAGTATAATTTTATTTAAAAAACTAAAAACCAAAGTATGCAAATTAAAATTTTCACTATCATTAGCGTTCATGTTTCGGCTGCTTAACCATAATACATAAGTTTTTATTTCTTTTTTTTATATGACTGTTATTGTTATATTGTTAAAATACTTAATAATTAGTTAATTAAAAACATGTAATTTAAAAAACACTAACAAAAATTGAGAAACAAATTATGTATTGATTTTTTTCTAATTATTATTTTCATATGACTGTTATTGTTAAAATACTTAATAATTAATTAACTAAAAATTTATAATTTAAAACACTTAAAAATTGTGTTTTTATATGACTGTTATTGTTAAAATACTTAATAATTAGTTAACCAAAAACTTATATTTTAAAAACACTTAAAAAATTGTAAAACAAAATTATACCGACAGCTTGTAAAATTAATAAATAAACTAGTGGGGTGGGTGGCATCGTGCCTTAAGGCAAATTGCTGGAACTTCCCGTACCGTAACAAAATGTTCGAGGAGTACTGAATGTTTTCAAATAGATTTATTATAAATATTGTAACATTGTCTATTATTTATAAGAAGTATATAAACTGAATTGCAAATTTAAAATTATTTGTTTAAGTTATATTAGAACTTTAGTCAGAATAAAAATAAAATCTTAATTATTTGCGATATACAAAAAAAACTAAAAAAAAAAAAAAAGTATAAGAAATTTTTTTTCCAAAATTTATTATTTTGTTAAGACAAGCAGAAAGTTCTTTGAATCATTTAAATCGGACGCTTAGTTCTCTCAAAAACTGCCATTTTTTACATATTTAGCTCCGTATCTTCGAAATGCCTTTACCAAAAACTAATAGACTCTTCTCCCAATCATTACTAATTGAATGTTTTTTAGATCATTCAAATCGGATACTCCGTTCTCTCAAAAAGTCGATTTCTATTTTCTGCACTCTTTGCTCCGTATCTCCAAAACGGCTGGACCTGCCTTTGCCAAAAACTAATCAGCTCTTTTCGCTATCAATAGGAATCGAATGTTTTTTGAACCATTCAAATCGGTTGATCCGTGCGCCCGAAAACGTGACTGGAAATTTGTATCCATACATACATACACACACACATCCATTTTTTCTGAGGTATGCCAAAACGTTCAGAAACCTTCAAAACGTCGAGAAATATAAAAATTTTCAATTTCCAGTTTCGGCCCATTACAATAACTTACCCTATGGGAAGTTAATAAATAAATAAATAAGTCCAATTCAATTAGTTTCCCCGACAGTAGATTTCTATTTTTAAGTTTGCTCGTCAGTAGAGTTCGTTCTAGTTTAAAACTTGCTCTAATTTTATCAAAAACAATAGGTAATTATATTATTATAACTACCACAAAACTTCACAATATCTTTCTATCCTCTTTCCATGTGAGCCAAGCTTTGTGCAAATTCATTTCGTCCGTTTGATTTATAAGTCCCGGCACATCCGACCTTATTTATTGCATCGGAATCGCGAGCCAAAAAAGACGCCCCTTATAGTCGACATAGTTAGAAACTATAGTTATAGTTATAGCATTTTCATATAGCTACAGCTACAGAGTGTCGAGATGGAGGCAAAAAAGCCGATAGATGTAACACCATGTGCTCGTTTCGAATTTAAGAGAATTCTGAGAGAGCTGGTACTGAGCCAGGGGGTGAAAAAGATACTTGAAAAGAATACAACTAGGGCTTGTCGGTTTTCAAAAACCGGTTTTTGGTCAAAATTATGAAATTCGAAAACCGGTTTTTTAGTGAAAAAAGTCGGTTTTCACTGTATAAATAAAAAATGACAAATATAGCCAAATATAAAAGATAGATGTAAGCGTTTTGATTCTTGAAATTATATCGGTTCAATAGCATTTGATATCTTATCAGTCTGCAATGGTTCCCAGAAAGGTTTTGTATATATTAATTTACATTTTTAGAGCAGTGTATATATTAATTTAAATCAGTGTGACTTCTCCTTGAAGAAATAACTTCCTCTACTCAAACTTAAAAAAAAGAGTTTTAAACCCTAGAAGCCACAAATTAGAAGACAAAACACTTAGAATTATTATATCAGGCTTTAAAAACAATTAAGCATTAATTTGGTCGCAAGTACGAGAGTATTTTCTACTTCAGAAAATTTTGTGAGTAAACAAAAGATACGTCTAAGTAGCAATTCGATAGACGTTCTCAGTTTTTGAAATCACATTTTATTAAACATAAAAACATTTAGAATGTTTAAAATTAATTAATTAAAATTTCTCGGAACAGACAATACCCGAGTTTAGCTTAATTGTTTTTAAAACTAAAATTGATATTAACAAGTATGTATCAACATGTATCAAATATTTTTTTACTTTTATTGTTTAATTTAATGAATTTTTTTATTTAAAATTGTATTATTTTCATTTGTTCTAAAACTTTCCTTTCACTATCATAAAAATATTTTCATTCTTATATGTGAAAATGATGCATGAATAACGAATAATTATTTTCAAAGTTATTTAATCGAGATAAGCTATTATTTTTTAGTTCTAGTAATTAAAATTAAAATAATTTTGTTTACTATCTTTAAAATTGAACAATAAATAAATTCAGTCACATACTGCTACAGTCTAAATTACACTAAATTTGCGGATAAATTACAGAATATTCGAGCAAAAATTTATTTTCTATATAAAATTCGAAAACTGGTTAAAACCGGTTTTTGAGTAAAATTAAAATTCGAAAACCGGTTTTCTGAAATGTCGGTTTTTGTATAAACTCTAGCTGGTACCGAGCCAGGGGGTAAAAAAGATACTTGAAAATAGTTCACTATAGTATATGGTTATTGTAGTTGCCATTGTTTTGGATTTTAGATTTGAATATAATATTAAAATTTTGCGTTATTAATATTTATTTAATTCCTGATACCTACTGAATGCTGTCTAATTTCCTGATTGCTGGTTAGTCTCATCAGTCTTTGGTATTCGTTGGTGTAATTGTCTTGTTTTGCCATCGAGGCTGCCATTTTACTAAATTTATGACCAAAACTAGTTCTAAACACTCACTTTATACACTATAGTTTCATTTTAGTACAACTTGAAACATTTATTTATTTATTTTATTTATTCATAAGCAAGCCGTAATCAATAATAATGGAAATTATTTGCACTGAGAATTTAAAAAGTTTTAGGTTATGTTAGTAAAACAACTAGAACTGAAATGACGATTGGAGATAAATTGATTTATGATTTACATTTGATTTGCTCAGATATAACAAACAAGATAGCAAAAATAATGAAAGTTACAGTATTTGTAATAATATATTTGAAAACGTTTAAAATTTCTCGAATATTCAATTACGGTACGGGAAGTTCCAGCAATTTGCCTTAAGGCACGATGCCATACACCTATATAAATTTCAATACAGTTTTATATAAACAATTTAATATAGTCCGGAACAAAATTTTTATTAATTCCAAACCTAGTTTGACTTGTCTAATATATTGTACTGTAAGATATCGAGACATTTTTATACATTTTATGAAGTATCTTAAAATTTTCTTAAGGGACACTTTTTTTGAATTAGTTTAGGAGAAACTAGATGAAATTTACTACAATTTGGTATAATTAGTTTAATACAGTCTGATATAAGATTTTTATTAATTTTAAAACTTTATTTGAACTTGCCCTTATATATTGTTCTGTAATAGGGACATATTTTTACATTTTATTAAATAACTCGAAAATTTTCATCCGGGTATTCTGTTTTATTTAGCTTAGCAGAAACTAGATAAAATTTACTATATTTTTGTATAAGTAGTTTGATATACTCCTATATAAAGTTTTTATTAATTTTGGAACCAAAATAGTTCAAATTTTAAAGATTGAACTTGTCTAATATAATGTGCTGCAAGATATTGGATCATTTTTTATATTTTATTAAATGACTTGCAAATTTTGTCCAGGTTACTCTTTTTCAGTTAGCTTAGCAGAAACTAGATAAAATTTAACAAAAATCACCATTACCTATTATACAAAATTTTTGTATAATTTGAACTCGCTCTAATGTATTTTGCAAATTTACAATATATGGATTCGGGACGCTCCTTTACATTTTGTTAAATAACTCAAAAATTTTATTCAGGGCGCTATTTTTTAGCCAGCTTAGCAGAAACTAGATGATTTTTCTTAAATTTCTCTATAAATTATTTTTTTAAATATTTTAAGTAGATCAAAATATCTCCGAAACAAATTAAGCTATTTTGATAGTCCAAAAACCATTCAATTTGTATTAAAAATATAAACTTTAATAATTAAATTCATCAAATTCATTTAAACAATTTTAAACACCAATCCTAAAATTCTATTTTCATCCTCCTTTTACGATAACTAAAATATCCTTAACAAAAATCTTCAAAATTGACTTCCTTCTAAGGATTTTCTACTAAAATTTTTAAATGCCACTGTATTTATTTATGGTTTTATAAACTTTATAATCCTTTTAAAATTTATTGTGCAATATGTGCATACATCATATAAAATAAATCCTTTTGTTACCATAAAATTATCGAGGATTATTTTGTACATATATGTAATCCTGTGAAATTGCGGTTTATATGGATAGATTTTGTGGTAAAAAGGATTTTTATTTGATAAAATGAATTTTTAAGAACTCGAAAAAATTATTAAAAAAAATCTGTATTAAATTTGTATTTTTGTGAAAAAAATGCGTTAAAATTGGATTAATGGGAATTGTAGTTATTCAAGTCCATTGTTTAATGAAATTGGGATGTTTAAGCAACTTGCCTTTAGGCAAAATGTTTACAAACACTTACTGAACAAAATTTAATTTAAACTAAAAATTTAATTTAAGTCAAACTCTTTTAAAAAATTTAAATTTGCCATGTAATTTATAAAAGCTATTCTGAACTAAAAATAATTTTCGTTCAAGTATTTTATTTTACTCTAGTAGTATTTATTTTTTTTTTTACACTTTTGCACTACTAACTGTATTTTTTTTATTCTTATAAAACTTGTACAGTTGTATTTTATTTACACAATTTTTTTATAATTTTTATTGTTAATAAAATTGTATTTATTAAATTTATTTTATTACGAAGCTTTCAGTAGTAAAACTAAACTAAAACTGATCTGTTTTTAGACGAGACAATATTGTCGTCGCCGTTATTCTATTTTCGATACTAAAAATAATACACAGCCTTATTATATATATATATATATATATATAAATATAATATATATATATATATATATATATATAAATCGATTCGTCGATAGTAAAAGTCTGCGAAACGTTTTAAACGGAATTATTACTCATATAGATATGCATTTTTTTACATTTATTTAAATGACGTGAAATTTTTGTTCTGGGTGGTCTTTGTTATTTAGTATAGTAGAAACTAGATAAAATTTACTGTAATTTTATGGAAAACAAATCTTGTATTTTCTTAAACAAGTTTTTGAAAAATTTTGTACTTTGTATTTGTATATGGTGCAAAATAATGATGTATGGTTCGGGACTTTTGTGTACATTTTATTAAATATCTCGAAAATTTTGTTTCGGGTGCTTTTTGTTGTTTAGTTTAGCAAAAACTAGATAAAATGTACTATATTTTTATATAAACACTTTAATATAGTCTTATGTGAAAATTTTGAATAAATGCAATGTAAATTCGACCTTATTATTGTTCAGTTAAGTTTTTCATTTGGGACATTTGTTTACATGTTTGTAAATAACTTAAAAAATTTGTTCCGGGCACTCATTTTTATTTAACTTTAATTTTTGAATAAATCCAATGCGAACTTGCTCTTATGAATTATCGTAAGTTTTCCATATAAGGTGTCTAGACATTGTTTTTACTTTTTTGTGAATAACTTGAAAACTTCGTCCAGGACACTCTTTTTTTGATAGCTTAGCAGAAACTAGATAAAATTTACTACGATTCTGTATAATTTGTTTTTTACACTTTCATACAAAAATAATGTGCAAATTTACAATTAATCATCAAGTCAGTATAGTTATTATAGCGAACTGCGATTTCTCAGTACTTACGCTCCGGGGAATTAAATCATATTTTAGTTATAAAAAAATGAATTTCTTTAATTTGTAATAAAAGGAAAGTCATATGTCGTTTCTAAAAATTAATTTCAAAATATTTATATTTTCATATCGGTAATAATTATCAATAATAAAAATCCACGAAACGATTTGAACATATCGATATCTTTATTATTTATTTTTATTCATCGATGAATAACTTTATTTACGATATGAATTTTGTAAAATTTTCTTAACAAAATAAATACCTTTGTTTTAAACAAATGTATATATACATAATTATATATATATATATATATATATATATATATATGTTGAATGGTAGAGTCTTGGATTTGTGTATATTTTGTAGAGTTTCGAACAAGAATCCAAAAATAATACAAAATAAAAAACAAGAAAAGTTTTTAAAAAAAAACAATTTCTTTATTTAATTATTTGTTTATTGTCAACGTTTCGGAACTAGGTACGTTCCATCTTCAGGACATCTGTCAAGAAACATGATCTTGATAAGATTTAAGCAAACAATATGTTTAAGAATAGAAAATAGATTTTTCTTAATAATAAATTAATTGTAACAAATAATAATGTACAGAAATATGATAATATGATCAAAATGAAAATGATAAAAATAAATGAGTGGATTATCAGAACAGGATATTAAAAATGATAGAAATTTTTTGAAAGTTATAGAAAAATTTTTTAAGAAAGGATTAATGATAAAATTGAATTAATTACCTGTATGTTTGAATATATTTTATTTTAAAGTTTATTTAAAAGTGCTAACGTATATTCAAACATACAGGTAATTAATTCAATTTTATCATTAATCCTTTCTTAAAAAATTTTTCCATAACTTTCAAAAAATTTCTATCATTTTTAATATCCTGTTCTGATAATCCACTCATTTATTTTTATCATTTTCATTTTGATCATATTATCATATTTCTGTACATTATTATTTGTTACAATTAATTTATTATTAAGAAAAATCTATTTTCTATTCTTAAACATATTGTTTGCTTAAATCTTATCAAGATCATGTTTCTTGACAGATGTCCTGAAGATGGAACGTACCTAGTTCCGAAACGTTGACAATAAACAAATAATTAAATAAAGAAATTGTTTTTTTTAAAAACTTTTCTTGTTTTTTATTTTGTATTATTTTTGGATTCTTGTTCGAAACTCTACAAAATATATATATGTATATATATATACATTTTTAATATCCATAAATCATAGCTCAAGTAAATATTTACTTACTTAGAATTTTCTAAAATAAATATTCTAATCAAAATATTTACAATTTGTTGCCAAAAGTTGCTTAATTCGTGCGTTTTCAATGCAATTCTATAAATAAATCACAAAGTCAGAAATTGCGTAAATTTCTGAACTATAATACTTTACTAATGTCATGTACTAAAATTAGCTCGAATTAAATTCTTACATAATGTATTAATTACTAATTTGAGTCCGAAATCAGTTACAAAATTTATATTTTTTATTTTTAAATTCATATTACTTAAAGAAATTTTGAAATTTCAAACTCTAAATTTTAATAAATTTAGACAAATAATTTAAGACAAATAATTTTAGACAAGACTTAGCTATTTTAGACAAGTGTCTTATATGTTTCGGACAAGTTTTATCTATTTTAGGTCAGTTTTATCTATTTTAGACAAATTTTATCTGTTTTGTACGAATGTTATCTATTACTATATATAGGACTAGTTTGACCTATTTTAGACAAGCTTTATTTATTTTAGACGAGCGTAATTTATTTAAGATAAACTTTTTTTTTATTTTGGACGGGTGTTTTCTATTTTGTAGAAGTTTTATCCGTTTTGGACAATTTTTTTTCTATTTTGTACAGGTTTTATCTATTGTAGATGAGTTTTTTCTATTTAGGACAAGTTTTATCTATTTTAGACAAGCTTTTTTCTATTTTAGACAATTCTTATATACTCTATACAAGTTTTCTTTCTTTTGGTCGAGTTCTATCTATTTTGGACGAGTTTTATCTATTTTAGATGAGTTTTGTCTCTTTAGAACATGTCTTATATATTTTGCATAACTCTTATTTTTTTCTAAATGGGTTTTATCTTTTTTAAACGAGCTTTATCTATTTTAAATGAGTTTGATCTATTTAGGACGTGTTTTGTATATTTCGGTAAAGTCTTATATTTTTTAATTGGGTTTTATCTATTTTAACGAGTTTCATCTGTTTTGTACAAGTTTTATCTATTTTGTACAAATTTTATCTATTTTATATGAGTTCTATCAATTTTAGATGAGTGTAATTTATTTAGGACATGTCTTTTATATTTCGGACAAATCTTATATTTTTTAATTGGGTTTTATCTATTTTATACGAGTTTTATCTGTTTTGTACAAATTTTACCTATTTAAGGCAAGTTTTATCTATTTTAGACGAGTTTTATGTTTTGTACAAATTTTATCTATTCTATATGAGTTTTATCTGTTTTTGACGACTTTTACCTATTTTAGGCAAGTTTTATCTATTTTAAACAGGTTTTATTTACTTTGTAAAAGTTTTATCTATTTTGGACGGATTTTATCTATTTTACACAGGTTGTATCTATTTTGGACAAACTTTATCTATTTTGGACACTTTTTTGGACGAGTTTTATCTATTTTAGATGAATTTGATCTATTTTAGACGAGTTTCATATATATATATAAGATGAATTTGATCTATTTTAGTCGAGATTTATACGTTTTGCACCTTGTACACCTTATAAATTTTTGACAATTTTTGTCTATTTTCGATAAATTTTACTTAAATTAAAGGCAAGTTCAAACTGTTTTATACAAATTTAACTATTTTATACAAATCTAAACCATGTTATACAAAATTAAACCGTTTTATGCGAATTTAAACCATTTTATATGTATTTAAACCAATTTATAGGTATTTAAACAATTTAAACAGTTTTACATGAAATTGAACCGTTTTATATAAAATCGAACCAATTAATACGAAATTGAACTCATTTATATGAATTTAAATAGTTTCATACTAATTTAAACCGTTTAACATGAAATTGAACCGTTTTATACGAATTTAAACCGTTACATAATAATTTAACGTTTTATATAAAATTGAACTGTTTTACACAAATTTAAACCCTTTTACATGAAGTTGAACCATTTTCCACGAATTTAAATCATTATGCATGCAATTGAACCGTTTTACATGAAATTGAACAGCTTTATACAAATTTAAACTCTTTTATTTGAATTTAAACCATTTTACATAAAATTGAATCATTTTAAATAAAACTGAACCAATTTATACGAAATTAAAACAATTTTTACAAATTAAAACCATTTTGTTTGAACCTAAACCAAGTTTTTCGAACTTAAACCGAGTATTTTACATTTAAATCATTTCAGACAAGATTGAAACATTTTAAACCAGTTTAAACCGGTTTTAAAGCTTTTAAACCGGTTCAGACGCGTGAAAACTGGTTTAGACAATTTCAATATTTCAGACTATATATTTCAAACTTCTGAATTTCAAATATTTATTTCTAACTTAGGAACTCCATTTATCTTTTTTGGTTTAAGGTAGTTAGATTAAGTATTTCATGATTTTATATACAAAAACAAAAAAGTGTACCACAATAATCGATGTCTAATAAATTCATCGTGTTGAATTACAAAGTATTGAATTATAATTAAATCCACTTAATTATATATGGAAAAGCTCTCCAGGCTGTTCTTAAAATTTGGCTACATATATCTTGGTTAATCATTATTTATAAGAAATTATTCAATAAGTAAATAGTTAAAATTATATAATTATCAATGTCCAATGTCCCTTTTCGGCCGACTGTTGTAAATTCATCAAATTTAATGAATGTCCTTTACTGGACAGTTGCAAATAAAAGAGTTAATAAATATATATATATATATATATATATATATATATATATCTTGGTTATATATGATCTTGATATTTAAATTCCGACTTTAATGAAAAAAATTTTTTTTAATTATTTCACTTACCAAATCGATGGTGACGTGCAAATCATGCTGCTGCTTCTTCTTGTGCTTTTTAGTCTTAGTGGCGGCCGCCGCTTTTGGGGGCGCTGTCTTCACCTGGCCCTTTTGGGCCGAAGGCTTATTGGGCGGAACCCCTTTTCCGCCTGCTCCGGGGCACCCTTTGCCCTGCTGCGGCCCTGTCTTTTGGTGAAGGTGCCCGCTGCCGTCGGCGGGCTTATTCCTAGCCTGAAAAAAATAATTAAAAATATAAAAATGTAAACTAGCTGTAAGTTGAATTCTGTCTTAAGGCAATTAAGGCATTGTGCCTTAAGGCAAATTGCTGGAACTTCCCGTACCAAAAATTATTGTTTTTGTAAAAGCGATTAACATTTAACAAAAAATTAGATTTTTGAGAAACAAAAAAAAAATGTTTGAAAAAAAAAAGTTTTCTTTATTTTGGCATAGTTTGGAAATTCTGAACTTTTTTTTCAAAGCAATAGTACTGCTTTAACTGCATAGAGTTGAAATGTCAAAGCGCGTAAGCGCCGCGTCGCCGTATAACGGATAAACATTGGTACGGAACCCAGAGGAATGTAAACAAAATGCATACTCATTGTTAAAATCTCTATAAAATATCTGATAATTTGATGTGCATATGTCTAATATTAATTTTTGACCGCCCAAATGGCTTTTTGTTTTACTTTTTTTATGAGATCTCCGAAACCGCTAGACCTGCCTTCGTGAAAATTTGAACAATTCTTCATCTTGTCAAAACAAGTGAAATATTTTTTGAATTATTCAAATCGGATGCTCCGTTCTCTTAAAAACCGTGTTACCGTTTTTGGCACTTTTTGCCCCGTATCTTCGGAACGGCTAGACCTGCCTTCGCCAACAACTAATCAGCACGTCTCCTTATCAATACGAATCGAATGTTTTTTGAATTATTCAAATCGCTTCATCCGTGTTCATCCGTGAAATCGTCGTCAAAAATTTGTATCCGCACACACACACATACACGCACATACACACACATACATCCATTTTTTCTAAGGTATACCAAAATATTCAGAAACCCTTAAAACGTAAAGATATATAAAAATTTTCATTTTCGATTTTTTTGCGATTACTATAACTTGCCCTACGGGAAGTTAAAAAAACATTCGATTTCATTTGTTAAGGAGTCGTGCTGGTTAGTTTTTGGCAAAGGCAGGTCCAGCCGTTTTGGAGATACGAAGCTAAGAGTGCAGAAAATAGTAATTCAGTCTTTGAGAGATCGGAGCGTCCGATTTGGATGATTCAACAAACATTAAATTCGTAATAGTAGAAAGAAGTGGTGATTCGTTTTTGACAAGGGCAGGTCTAGCCGTTTAGAATATACAAAGCTAAATGTGAAAAAATGGACAGTTTTTGAGAGAAAGATGCGCATCCAATTTGAATGATTCAAAAACTTTTGTGCTTGTTTGAAGCTATTGCTTTTTTTGTTCCATTTTTTTTTCAAATAATATGTTTTTTTTAAACTAAATTTTATGTTTCGAGTATCTAATTATGGTACGGGCAGTTCCAGCAATTTTCCTCAAAACACTAGTTTTTTTAAGTTCCAAACAATATTTTTTTTAATATCAAAGACAATTCGGTTAATAATTTTAATTCTAGATAAATTAATTATAAAAATGTAGTTTTTGGTTAAAAATTCACAAAAATTACCCGAACTAAGCACAGTCTAAGTGACAACCTGGTACAAATGTTTACGCAAGTGCGTTTAGACTGTTTTGGTACTGAAGCACTTTTTCAATTTTTTGAAAACTATTGAAAAATGTGAAAATGCCGCTAAGCTAAGCACTGTATAAGTGCAAATGTCGCACAGAATTATTTGAAAATGCGTTTAGACTGTGACTATAGGCGCACTTTTTCAATTCTGTGTAAATTAGGCAACTTTTTTTTTGAAATTGAATTCGAAATGAAATGACGATTGTTAATGTAATAATTGATTTATGATTTAAATTTGATTTGCTCAGATATAATAAGATAGCAAAAATAATGAAAGTTACGGTATTTGTAATAGTATATTTGAAAACGTTTAAAATTTCTCGAATATTTTATTACTGTACGGGAAGTTCCAGCAATTTGCATCAAGGCACGAGGCCATACACCAATAGTTTTATCTAGCTTGATTGATGTTTACCAAATAGCCTATAACATTACTTTTATCAGTTGCATTTTGTTACATCCACGATTATTTTACTAAAGATTTTGAAAATATAACAGTAGTGTTATATATTGTTAGAAAGCTTATAAAATTATCTACAAATCTGTATATAATGTTTAAAAAGTTTCCGAACAAAATTTAGTAAGAAAAATATGTAAAGTTTAAACATTTTGTATCTATTTTGAAATTATAACAATAGTGTTTATCTTTACTTGTCACATTTTATTCTGCCCCAATTTAAATTTCTATTATATTTTTTATTAAATTCGAAACGAGTGTAATTCTATCTGTCACATTTGGCTGCTGACCAGGTTCAATTTGTCATATGGCAACACTATAGTATGTATAGTCGGGTACTCACAGTTATTAAAGTTATGAAATATTCACGACGTTTTTCGTTCATGGGAAATAATGGCATTGATTTTAATTGAATCGAATTGTACATGTGTATATATATTTATATATATATAATTATATATATATATAATAACTAATAACTATAACTAATGCTAGAGGCTACAATCGAGATAGATACAAAATGTTTGAATTTTACATATTTTTCATATCAATTAATATGAAATTTTGTTCGAAAACCTTTTAAACGTTATATACAGATTTGTAGATAATTTTTACAGCTTTCTAACAATATATAACACTATTGTTATATTTTCAAAATGTTTAATAAAATAATCGTGTATGTAAAAAAATGCAACTGATAAAATAATTAGATTAATAATTATAGGCTATTTGATAAAGATCAATCGAGCTAGATACAAAAATTTTTAAACTTTACATATTTTTGTTACTAAATTTTGTTCGAAAACTTTTTAAACGTTATATACAGATTTGTAGATAATTTTATAAGCTTTCTAACAATATATAACACTATTATTATATTTTCAAAATGTTTAATAAAATAATCGTCAATGTAAACAAAATGCAACCGATAAAACTAATGCTAGAGTCTACCATCGAGCTAGATACAAAATGTTTAAACTTTACATATTTTTCTTACTAAATTTTGTTAGAAAATTCATCAAACATCATACACAGATTTGTAGATAATTTTTACAGCTTTCTAACAATATATAACACTATTGTTATATTTTCAAAATGTTTAATAAAATAATCGTGGATGTAAAAAATGCAACTGATAAAAGTAATGTTATAGGCTATTTGGTAAACATCAATCAAGCTAGATACAAAGATTTTAACCTTTACATATTTTTGTGTTCGAAAACTTTTTAAACGTTATATACAGATTTGTAGATAATTTTATCAGCTTTCTTACAATATATAACACTATTGCTATATTTTCAAAATGTTTAATAAAATAATCGTGGATGTAACAAAATGCAACCGATAAAAGTAATGTTATAGGCAATTCGTTCATGGGAAATAATGGCATTGATTTTAATTGAATCGAGTTGAATGTAGAAATATA
>NW_020536999.1:5134867-5151366 GCF_003426905.1 Ctenocephalides felis | reverse complement strand
TATTTAATGAATTTTCTTATACTTTAGAACCAAAAATTCAGTGGTAACAATTAATAATTTTAAGTAACGACTCCAAATTTCTTTCAAAATATTTTTCAGTATGTTATCCAGTTTGCTTCTGTTTTGTTTATATATATATATATTATTTCTGTACGTTTATATATATATATACATTAGTAACTTTGTTGCTTAGATGAGGATTTGTTTTTCTGGAAAATTTGAAATAACGTCATCTTCTAGTAATAATTGAACAAATCACACAAAAATCCAGAACATAATTTTAACTTCTCAAAACTGCAAAATAAAAAAAACTGTTAATTAATTATATTGAAGAGTCTGTATTACAAAAAACATACCTATTTACCTGTAATGTTGATCATTTTTATTTTCATATGAATCAGCATTAATAATTTGAAATGATTATTTTTGCTCCTCGAACAACCAAGTCATTCTTCTCTTCATCACTACAAATAAAATGTTTTTTAAATCATCCCAATCGGATGCTCCGTTCTCTCAAAAACTCGTTTTCTATTTTCTGCACTCTTTGCTCTGTATCTTCAAAACTACTAGACCTGCCTTTGCCAAAAACTAATCAGCACGTCTCCCCATCAATAGACATCGAATGTTTTCTTGAATCATTCTAATCGGTTGATCCCGTGCTCTCGGAATCGTAGACTTAAGATTATATCCGCACATACATACATAGCAAACACATACACTAATGTTAAATGAACATTACTATTGAAACTTAAATATATCCCAAAAATTTGGATATCTCGAATTTTTCGAAATAAAACACATATATCCATAATTCCATTTATAAAATGGTTTATTAATAGTCTCTCATTTTATTAATTTTTTTTGTCTTGTACAATTATCATCAAACATTTGTTTTAATTTTTTAAACATACTTATGTACTAAAAACGTAGCTTGGACATCAGTACATTAATTAAATTAATATAATAAATTATTATAAATAATAATATACATATATATATATATATATGTATATATATTAATACAATTATAATTTAATTTTTCTTAAATTTTTCATTTAATTAATTTGTTACCAATTATCTAATTACTGGTCGATACGTACAACTATCTTAAATTTTTATAATTAATGTGTGATTATTAAATTAATTAAAATTTAGAGCCATGTGTACTATATATATTTATCTAGATTTTTTTTTTTGGTAAAGCTTAAAAATTGGGTCCTGTTGTACTAATTTTTTTACTAAAAAATTTTAAAGTCAATCGTGTGCGACGATTTTTAAGTGCCAAAAAAGTTAAAATTTAAGTAAAATTCTAAATATAAACTATTACATAAATATATATATATATATATATATATATATATATATATATAATAGTTTATTTCTATTATTAACGAATATTGGAAGACTGGTCCAATTTTTTAGTCGAATTTTACTAAAAATAGCTCTAGAATATTTTTGGGTTGTCAAAATATTATATCTTTATAAATATATTTTTATTTAGTAGATTTAATATTGGTTTTTTAATATTCTGCTAATTATGCACCAGTTTATAAAATCAGTTTTTACTACTTATTAAATGTAAATTAATTAAATAGGTAATTTGTTTTTAATTTATTATTATCAAAGGAAATTAATATCAATATAGTCATGCCTTCTTATTTTGTTTATTAACGTTTTTTATTTGGCAGAAAATAATTGTTATTACAAATTACTTAAACTTTGTATAGAATTACTATAATTTAATTAACATTTTGGTAAAGTTGTTTTGCTATTTTGTATCAAATACTTTGAATATTAATGTAACTGTCTATCAAATTGTTTTTTCTTTGAAATTTAAATTTGAATTTAACCGTCACAAAACTGACAACTTCATTGCTTATTTGTTTTTTGAATGTTCAACTGTCAAAGAACTATCAAAATGGCCGTTGACAGTTGCGAAATTTGTTAAAAACGCAATACTTGATTAAAATTATTAAAATTTAATGCTAACTATTAATAATAATTATCATAAAACTTTTAAAACTTCTTGGTTCATTTGTTTTTTAATTTGAATTTTAATTTAACTGTCAAAAAAGTGACAAGATGACCGTTGACAATTGCAAATTCTTTCAAAATTATAAATTATTAATCGAATTTATTTAAATTCAACGTTAGATATTAATGATAACTGCAATTTAGACAATAATTAATTGTAAAATGAAGTATTGAATTACAATTTTGATAATAAATATTAAAATAAATTAATATAGTTAGTAATATACTAATAATATTTGGGTTTTTTATATAATAACATTTTTTTATGTCAATTTGTATCTTTGTGTCAAAAAAACTGTCGTTACCGTTGATGGGTTAAAAAACTAAATTTTAATAGAAACTATTTAAATTTTGTATTATATAACTATTATTTAATATAAATATTATTTATCAAACGAAGGGTACTTTGGTAATTTGGCTACAATACTTTTTATATGCCTATAAAATTTAAATCATTTTTTTTTTAATTTAAAATTAAATTTAAATATAACTGTCAAAAACTGACAACTTCATAGTTAAAAAAAACAATCAAAATGGCCGTTGACAGTTGCGAATCCTTTCAAAAGCATTAATATTTGATCAAAATTATTAAAATTCAAAGCTAACTATTAATAACAATTAATATCTTCATAATTATTTACCAATAAATCTTGTAAACAATGCTTAGATCATTTTTATGTTTAATTTTCAATTCAACTTTTAAACACCAATCAAGATGGCGGTTGACAGTTGCGAATTCTATCAAAATTATAAACAAATGATTAAAATTATTAAAATTGAATATTAGTTATTAATAACAATTAATATTTAGATAATGTTACATAAGAAATTTGTATCAAGTCCCAAATTTTTAAAAATAATTTTTAAAGGTCAAAAAGGTTACAAGATGGCCGTTGACAGTTGCGAATTTGTAAAAAATATAAGAACTGATATAAATCAAATAGTATAATATTCAATACTAATAATATCTAATGTGTTCTTCAATATTTTCATAATAATTTATCAGTAATTTGTTAAAAAGCGTAATTAAAGATTTTAGTTTAAATTTAACTGTAAAAAAAGCAAACAAGATGGCCGTTGACAGTTTGCAATTTTATCAAAAATCGAATAATAGATAAAATCTAAACAGTACAAGAACTAATACTAATAATATCAATTATTAATAATTTATTCAATACTATATTTTCATGTTGATGCTTTATTCATTTGTGTAAATATTCAAGGCTTTAATTTTTGAAATTTGAATTTCAGTGTCAAAAAAATTTCAAGATGGCCGTTGACAGTTGGGAATTAGAACAAAATTTTAATAATCAATTATAAATAAATATTAATATTATCAAATAAAATGAAAATAAATTACTCTATTTTATTAATTTTAAAAATTTACAACAAATTGAAAAAAATCAGCAAATTAGACGTCGACGGTTGTAAATTTAATATTATTTAGATATTATTAGTATGAATTTTAATATTTACTTAAAATTTTGTTTAAATTTTTTGTCTTCATTTGTGTTCTTGATTTTTCCACATAACAATATTTGTTTTAACATTAACTTACATCAATTTCTTTTTTAACATTTAACATTTATTATTCCCAGCAACAGAACATTTTATTAGAGGACATTTTTGCATATATATATATATATATATATATATATATATTTACAAAAATATCCTTGCAAACTGAAATATACATTCAATATATATTTTGTCAACAATTATAACAACACATCAATTTTTTTACATACGTCCATGTTTAACATTTAAAACATTTCATAATAATAATTTGGATATTTTTTAAACAAATTGTTTATAAATAATTCTGTTTCGTCAATTTCGTATAAAACCATAAAATTTAATATTTAATAAATTTATATATATTAATTTATATGTTATTAATATATTTCTAAGTGCCTTTTGTTATTTGAATGTTTCGGAGATGATTTCGTTCTACTTCTAGATGCACTTAATAACAATTTTAATTTAATTTTTTATTTAATATAATTAATTTAATTAATAAGTGTGTGTGTGATAAAAATCGATGAATAAAAGTTTGGGAAGTAGAAAGTCGATCTTGTCGATATTGTCATCACTAATTCTTTGAGGTCAGGATGGTCACGAATTCTGAAAAAAAAATTAAATGAAAAATTTAATACAAATACAGGAGTAATAGATAATATTAGTATTTGGATTGTTTTTGTCGAATTTTGGACGTGTCAATTATTATAGGCCTGTGGAAAGTGACGATTGTTTGCAAGATTTAAAAGAAATGTTAGTGTTCACGCTAGTTTTATTCAAAAATTTTATTTAGGAGTGTGTAAAACTGTTTACATGGGTTTTTGGTAAATTTTATCTAGTTTCTGCTAAGCTAACTCGAAAAGAGTGTCACGTAAGAATTTTTTGAGTTATTTACTAAAATGTAAAAAATGTCCCGATATTTTCTACCACAATATAAGGGCATGTTGAAGTCAAGTTTTAAAATTGCAAAAAAAATGTGTTGGGCTATATATAACTGTTTATATAGGATTTTTGTAAATTTTATCTAGTTTCTACTAAGCTAACTTATAAAGAGTGCCCCAGAAGAAATTTTTGAGTTATTTAATAAAATGTAAAAGAGTGTCCAGATATATTACAGCAAAATATATAAAAGCAATGTTAAACTAGGGTGAAAGTTTTAACTTAGTTTTCTAATCACTAAAATTTTTTTATCGGACTATATTAAACAGTTTATACAGAATTTTAGTAAATTTTATCTAGTTTCAGATAAACTAATTCAAAAATAGAATCTCGGAATAATTTGTTTTTAAATTACTAAAAATGTTGTATTGAACCATATAAAACTATTTATACAAAATTTTATTAATTTTTATCTAGTTTCTGCTGAATTAGAGAAAAAAGAGAGTTCGGAACAAAATTTTGGGGTTATTTAATAAAATGTAAGAAAATGTCCCAATGTTTGCCCCACGATATGGGAGTATAATAAGGCCATATTGAAGCTAGGTTTTAAAGTTGCAGAAAATAATGTATTGGGCTATATTTAACTGTTTATACAGAATTTTAGTAAATTTAATCTAGTTTCTGCTTAGCTAGGTTAAATTAAAAGGAGTGTTCCTGAACAAAATTTTTGAGTTATTTAATAAAATGTAATAAAATGTCCCTATACAAATATTGCTAATTTGCAACATATACAAAAGCAAACTTAAAAGTTTTCCAAACAAAAAATGTCAGAGTATATAAGTATTACTACACATAAATATAGTAAATTTTATTTAGTTTCTCCTAAACTAAATAAAACAGAGTGCCTTGAACAAAGTTTCTTTATTATTCAAAGACATGTATATCAAAATTCAAAAGGCTTACTACTGGGTAACCTTTTAGATCTAATGTTTAATATTTCATATATCATGAAAATTACTGAATGTCTTCCTTTTTGTAAAGACAGATTGTAATTCAATAAAGAGAATAAAAAAAAATGAAAGAAAAAAAAATGTCCCAAATGAGTCGATTATTAATTTATACCTTATACGAAAGCAAAGATATATTTAAAAAAAATTGTATAAAAATATATAAGATTTTTTACATAAAATTGTCGTAAATTTTATCTAGTTTCTTCTAAGCTAACTAAAAAATAGTGCCATGAACGCAATTTTTGAGTTATTTAATAAAATGTAAAAAAGTGTCCGAAATCAATGGAAGACTAATTTAAACCATTTACGAAGGCATACTAGAATTTATTTTGGAAATTTGTATCGGTTTATATATGAATTTATACTCAAAAATGTAGTACATTTCATCCAGTTTCTTTTAAATTTAATAAAATAGAGTGCCCTGAACAAAATTTCTTTTTAATTCAAAGACATGTAAAAATTTGTTCCAAATCAATGGATTATTAACTTACCTTATAGCTTCTACGAAGGCAAAGTTTTTTTTTTTTAATGTATCAGAGCCTATAACTATGTGTACACAAAAATGTGGTAAATTTTATCTAGTTTCTCCTAAGCTAACTAAAAAAGAGTGCCCAGAACGAAATTTTTGAGTTTTTTAATAAAATGAAAAAATTATCCCTATATATTGCAGCACAATATATAAGACAAGTCTAAACTTCATAATTTGAACTTTTTTAGTTCAAAAATTAGGAAAAATTTAAATAGGACTATATAAAAACTATTTATACAAAATTTTAGCAAATTTTATCTAGTTTCTGGTGAACTAAAACTAACAAAATAGAGTGTCCCGGACAAAATTCTTGAGTTATTTAATAAAATGTAAACAAATGTCCCCATTCATATATTGTCAATTTGCACCATATACGAAGACAAAGTTCGATTTTTTTTTTTAAATTTGTATAAGAGTATATAAGAATTCATACACATAAATGTAGTAAATTCTATCTTTTTTTATCTAGTTTCTCCTCTAAATAAGAGTATACGGAACAAAGGTTTTATTATTTAATAAAATGTAGAAATATGCCCCAAACTACATAATCTAAAGTTGCACTATATACAAATACGAAGTTCAAAATTTTTCAAAAACTTGTATAAAAGTATATAAGAATCTTTACACATAAATGTTGTAAATTTTATCTAGTTTCTTTTAAATTTAATAAAATAGAGTGCCCTAAACGATTTTTTTTAATTCAAAGAAAAGTAGAAAAGTGTCTCCCAAATCAATTTAATACTAACTACCTTATACGAAGGCAAAGTTTGAAATTTTTCAAAAAAGGTCTTTCAGAGTATATAAGTTTGTAAACACAAAAATGTAGTAAATTTTATCTAGCTTCTCCTAAATTAAATAAAAAAGAGTGCCCTAAACAAAACTTTTTTTTTTAATTAAAAAAAATGTGAAAAAGTGGCCCAAATTGGTGTATTGCCAATTTGCACCATTTATGAAGGCAAAGATTAAATTAAAAAAAAAAACTTGTATTAGAGTATATAAGAATCTTAGAAAAATGTAGTGAATTTCTTCTAGTTTCTGCCAAGATAAACAAAATCAGAGTGTCCTGAACTAAATTTTTGAGTTATTATAATGCCGCCTACAACTAGTTTCTAAATTACCTTCATAGTTGACCATGCCGTCTCCGTCCAAATCGGCCTCTCGGATCATATCGTCAACTTCTTCCTCGGACAGACGTTCTCCTAAATTCGTCATGACGTGACGTAACTCCGATGACGAGATTTGGCCGTCGTTGTTTTTATCGAAAACCCTAAAAAATAAAAAAATATTTACTTCATTGTAGTTATAGGCATAGGTTTGGTGGTTAGAGCTAAGGGAGGGAAGAAGTTCCATCATTAATAATAAATTTACACAAAGAAAATGTTATTTTCCCAATCAATGTACAAACACTAGTAGCTAGTAATGATTCAAAAATTTATAAATATATATTTAAGTTTATTAATAATACTAAAATTAATTTATAAATTAATTATTCAATAAGAATTTGTAGTAAACAATTGTATGAATGGCATCTGGCCTTATGATGTAAGTCAAAAGCTAATAAATAAAAAAAAATAAAAAAGTTCCATCAGATTTGTTTACCCTGATGTCAAACAGTAGTAACGTATTTAGAAGAGCTATTACAGTATCTTGGTTTTATCTAGAAAGTTTTTTTTTATAATTATGTATAGAATTATTTTTTTATTACCTGAAGGCTTCTCGAAGTTCGTCCTCGCCGTCGGCCCCTTTCATTTTCTTAGACATCATTTGCAGAAATTCATTGAACTCGATGGTTCCGTTGCCATCGATGTCAACTTCGTTGACCATGTCACGTAATTCTGTTTCTATAAATAGAATTATAAATTTATATTAAAGTTTAGATTTAATTTGCCATCTGATAACCCTAAATTGCCATTAGACAACCCTAATTGAAAGTTGGCATTAGGCAACCCTTGACATTATATTCTAATTATTGTAAGGTGATATTAGGGAAGTCTAATTGTTGTAACTTGATATCAGGAAACACTAATTATTGTAACTTCTCCTCAGGCAACTCTTAAGTGTAAGTTTCATCTGGTAACAATTAATTTTAACATATAAGAGCAATTTCAAATTGGATTTTGAAATTAGTAAATTTTTTGTATCGGACTATAATAAGCTGTTTATACAGAAATGTTTTAAATTTTATCTAGTTTCTGCTAAGCTAACTCAAAAAGAGTGATCCAGACGAAATTTTCAAGTTACTTAATAAAATGTAAAAAATTGTTCTAGAGCTCAATATATAATATAAGAGCAATTTCAAATTGGGTTTCAAAATTAGTAAAATTTTTGTATTGTACTACAGCAAACTGTTTATACAGAAATGTTGTAAATTTTATCTAGTTTCTGCTAAGCTAGCTTAAAAAGAGTGTCCGGAATTAAACTTTGGAGATATTAAAACTAGACATGTGTGTACAAGTTTTAACTTGAAGTTTCATCAAACAACCCTTAGTTGTCATCGGGCAACCCTAGGTTATCATCGGGCAACTCTAGTTAAAGTCTTTGACTAGTCTCGCTCTCATACATTTTGTAAGCCAAAGAAACTCATTTCTTGTTAATTATGTAACCCAAAAGGTCTTTCTAAAAAAATCTATACACACTTAGACTAAAGTAATTGGAACAGAAGTATCCATCAGTGATTGCCTTGAAATTATTTGGGTTAGATAAAATTAATTATTAGAATAAGATAAAAAAAGAAAAATTTTGGTATACCAATTTATTTCAGTTTTTTTTTATTTTTCTGACCTGTCGGACGTTGTCCCAAGGATCTCATGACAACCCCTAATTCGGCCATGGTCACCATTCCGTCTTCGTCTTTGTCGAAGAGCATGAAGGCCTCTTTGAACTCTTTAATAAAAAAAAAATCAAGATAAAAAAGTCTGAATTGTTTTTTTTTACTCAACTTACTTTACAAAGTTAATTCGGTTCTTTTAGCATTTGCGATTAGCAATCTTTTACACTTAACATATTGAAGAAAGCAAGTTTATGTAAGGATAACCAATTATTAAACAAAAACCATAAATTTATGACAAATTATGGTACTCAGATCGAGTCCTGGTTGAGTACTGCACGCATAGATGAATTGATATTTACTAGAAAAATTGCGATTAAAAAATAATGAAAGCTAATAATATAATCCAATTGTTTTTTTTACATTTGCCAAATCTAGAAATTCTTAATTATACATTAATATTAAAAAGGTTTTACCTGCGACTTGATCTTCTGATAATCCATATTCCGACTGTAAAAAAAAAATCGTTAATTATTTAATATTTTAGAATGAGCCTCTTCCTAAATTACAGATATTTATTTTAATATTTACGACTTTCTGAATTTTCTGGTAAATATGATTCTATTTTCCAAAATTGATTTTTGTTTTCAATAACAAATTATGTACTTTTTAAATTTCAATTGTTATTTTGGATTTTATTCAGTCTTGGCTTTTTACAATTCGAATTTTTTAAATATTGGACTTTCTAAATTTTGTTTTTTTTATTTTAGTACTTTAAAATGTAGGTTTTATAAATATTAGGCTTTCAAAATTGTGAATGTCTTAAAGTTTTGATTTGTGAAATAAATATGTTATACTTTTAATATTTTGTTCTGTAATTTTGAATGCTAAAGTCTTATAAATATTTAATTAGTAAACAAATTTCATTAGTTATTTAATTTTCTAAAAATTTTTCTAAATTATGTATTGTAGCTTTTTATTATATTTTATATATATATATACTTTTATATATATTTTATTATATTTTTTATTATAAAAAATAATATATTGAACATTCTATGTTCCCAATTTCTTAAATACAGGTTTTTTGAAAATTTGGATTTCTGAAAATTTTAATTGTGTTAATTTTGAACTTTACTTTAATACTGGATAATAGGATTCTCTATAAATTTTTAATATTACACATGCTTGAACTATAATTAATTTTTAACTATAAATTTTAAATATTCATAAATTTTGGTAATTCAGGTTTTTCAAATTTAGATATCTTAAAATAAAAGCTTTCTAAATGTTTCATTTTTACAATATTGGACTCTAATTCCCTGAAATTTGAATTTTATAAATTTTTTACTTTTTCAAATTTGAATTTCTTAAAGGGTGCACATATCTCTTAAACGTAGTATATTTTAATTTTTGAATCTGTTAAATTTTTGACTTGTTAAATTTAGAATTTCCTAAATTTTTGAGTATTTCTTCTCCGACATCCAGGGTGTCGACTTTTTTTATTAGTATTCCTTTGAAATTTAAATTTTTTAGAATATATATATATATATATATATATATATATATATATATATATATGTATATATTTATGCGGTGAAAAATACACTTTTTCGTTATCATCGAAAATAAAACGACAATACTATTCTCTGTTCGAAAACTGTAAAGTTAGTTTATTGCTGCAAATGTTGGAAGCCTTTGCCAACTGCGTAAAATATTATATATATATATACATATATATATATATATATATATATATATATGATATATATTAATATATATATATATATATATATTATAATCAGAGCCATCATTGATCTACGATTCTGTTTATATTCGCTTCTAGTTTTACTAGTTTTTGTTTTGTTTATTTTTAATATGCGATTGTTCTATTTCGGTTTTACAAAGAACAGACGTCCGAGGTCGAATTTATTAATATTTTCCGAAATTGATCGAAAATTTAGAAAGTCAACAAAATTTGGAAAGAGTTCATACTGTAACAAATTTTTAAAAATACACAAAGTTTGTCAATTCCAAACAATGTTCAAAGTTTAAACAGCAAGTATAAAATATTTATTTAAAAACTATGAAATTTGAACATAAATCTTTTAGAAAGTTGTGAATTGTGAAGTTGAAAGTTTTAGAAACGAAACTGTTAATCCAAAGTGCTCACACTTTACAAAATTTGAATCAAACCAAATATCCAAAGTTTGTTTACTTAAGAATCTAAAATCCAAAGCAAGTTTATTAGGCAAACACTGGTAATCCGTAATCATTATATCTAAGAATCCAAAATCCAAAGAATTTGTAACAAAAATCTAAATAAATTTTTGACAGGAATTCAAAATTTTAAATATTTGGAACAACGACAATTTATAATCTTTATCCATAAATGTCTGAAATCTCAAGTTTTGGGTCAAATAATTGTAATCTGCAGTAACATTTTCTAAAAATTTGTAGTTCATAGTGATTTTATCTCAAAATCCAAATCGAAAAAAATTTCTAAGAATTCAAAATCTAAAGATTTACGTCAATATCTTATAATCCTAAGAAAGTCCAAAATGCTATGTTTTGGGCCAAAAACCTGCAATTAATTTAATTATTAAGTGAATTTTTTATGAATCCTACATTGCAAAAATATAATCCAAAGCTTGAAAATATATTTGTATATGAAATATCTTAAGTTTTGTTATATAATGTTCATATACATTTAGTAATACGGATTAAAAAATTTATGATACTTATCCTTAGGATTGAAATTTCCTTTTAGAGATTTTTTAGCATATCATGTTAGATTTAGTTTGTATTCTATCCATAAGTCAATATTCATTTACAATTTTGAACCTTATACTATTATGGTGTTATATTATTATCTTTATTACTCATTCATACTAAGCTTAAGAACTTATGTCACATATTATTATATTGTCTAGGTTATGTCATGTCATTTCTTTTCGCAACTTATAGGTTATATCTTAATATATCTTAGGGTTGTATTTTTTAATGAACTTTACAAATTTATGTAATGACGGATGCTTGCGCATCGGGCGGGAATATGGATAAAATATAATTAATTATGTTGCTATCTAACGGTGTGCTTTAGAAATACATAAAAATACATAGAAATTTTATTTTAAAATTCAAAGTCGAAAACAAACAATCTTCCTAAGAATCCAAAATCCAAGGAAAGTATTGGCGTCTAACTTTTGGGTTAAAAATCTGTTATTAAAAGTAAGATTTTTTAAGAGTTCTGCATTACAAATTTGTGATCCAAAGTTAGTTTGTCTTAAAGTCCAAAATCTAAAATATTTAGTTCAAAATTCTGTGAAACAAAATAATTTCATTTAATAAACTAAAATCCAAAGTATGCGAATTAAAATTTTCGCTTCCATTAGCGTTCATGTCTTTTCTGCATAACCATAATACATAAGTCAAATTTAATTAGTGTCCTCGTCAGTAGATTTCCATCTCTAAGTTTGCTTGTCAGTAGAGTTCGTTCTAGTTCAAAACTTGCTCTAATTTTATTAAAAAAAATAGGTAATTATATTATTATAACTACCAAGTAACTTCACAATATCTTTCTATCCTCTTTCCATGTGATCCCAGACTTGTGCAAATTCATTTCGTCCGTTTGATTTATAAGTCCCGTCACATCCGACCTTATTTTATTGCATCGGAATCGCGAGCCAAAAAAGATGCCCCTTAGTCGACATAGTTGAAACTATAGTTATAGTTAATAGCATTTTCATATAGCTACAGCTACAGAGTGTCGAGATGGAGGCAAAAAGCCGATAGATGTTAACACCATGTGCTCGTTTCGAATTTAAGAGAATTCTGAGAGAGCTCTGGTCACGAGCCAGGGGATGAAAAAGATACTTGAAAAGGGATACAACTAGGGTTTTCAAAATCGTTTTTTGGCGAAAATTATGGGATTCAAAAAACCGGTTTTTAGTGAAAAAAGTCGGTTTTCACTGTATAAATGGAAAATGACAAATATAGTCCAATATAGAATAGATGAAAGCGTTTTGATTCTTGAAATCATATCGTTTCAATAGCATTTGATATCTTATCACTCTGCAATGGTTCCCAGAAAGGTTTTGTATATATTAATTTAGATTTTTATACCAGTGTATATATTAATTTAAATCAATGTGACTTCTTCTTGAAGAAGTAACTTACGCTACTCAAACTTAAGAAAAAAAGTTTCAAACCCTACAAGTCACAAATAAAAAAACAAAAAACTCAGAATTATTATATCAGGCTTTAAAAACAATTAAGCATAATTTGATCGCAAGTATGAGAGTATTTTCTATTTCAGAAAATTTTGTGAGTAAACAAAGGACACGTCTAACGAGCAATTCGATAGACGTTCTCAGTTTTTTTAAATCATATTTTATTCAACAAAAAGACAATTAGAATGTTTCAAATTAATTAATTAAAATTTCTCGGAACAGAAATACCCGAGTTTAGCTTAATTGTTTTTAAAACTAAAATTGATATTAACAAGTATGCATCAACATGTATTTAATATATATTTTTTTTTTAATTTAATTAATGTTTTTTATTTAAAAATGTATTATTTTTATTTATTCGAAAACTTTTCTTTCACTACCATAAAAATATCTTCATTGTTATATGTGAACATGATTCATGAATAACGAATAATTATTTTCAATGTTATTTAATCAAGATAAACTATTATTTTTTAGTTCTACTAATTAAAATTAAACTAGTTGGTATTGGTATTTTGCCTTGAGGCAAATTACATGAACTTCCCGATATGTGTAAATAATCGACTTGATCAAAAAAATGTGTAAATAATATACTTCATCAATCCTACTTAAAAAAAAAACGATAATAATTTTAGCAAAGTTTGACGAATTTTTAAAATTAAACTACTTGTCGTTAGGCCGTAATATTACAGTAAGTTCTATTAGACCATGATGTATATCGCCAAAAAAGTTCCATGAAAATCGGCTTAAATTTTTTTTTCAACAGTTCATTACAAGAAAACGGCTCGGTAGATTTTCACCTAAAACTAATCAGTATTATTCCCAACTAATATCATTCGAACAGTTTTTGATTTTTTAAAATCGATTCGGTAGAATGAGCTTAAATGTGGACGAAAAGTTTAACACTTTTTTTTCGAATTACAAAGAAACGCTAGTCAGATCGTTGCCGAAACTGACAAACGATAGTCCTCACCGAAATACATCAAATGGCTTTTAATTTCCAAAATCGGTTCAGGCGTTTTTGAGAAAACGTCGATCAAAACCAAAGTCTAATTTGACAAGTGCCAAAAAGACCATACTGATTTTTGCAAACTTTGTGACGAATTTTTAAAGCTGAACCAGTTGTCGTAGGGCCGTAATATTTTAGTATGACCTAGAAAACTATGGTATCTTTCGTCAAAAAAATAATCATAAAAATCGTCAAATTTTTTTTTTTTTAAAACTTTATTCAAGAAAACGGCCCGGCCGATCTTTACCAAAAACTAATCAGCAACGATTCCCAACCAATATCTATCGAACGGTTTTTTGAATTTTCAGAATCGATTCAGAATTGCGGGCTAAAACGTGGACGAAAAATTTTTCACTTTTCTCTGCAATTTACAAAGAACCGGCCCGGCCGATCGCCGCACAAAACTCAGAGACGATAATCCTCATCGAGATACATCAAAATGGCTTAAATTTTTTGAAATGGTCCAACCGTTTTGGAGAAAACGTCGATTTAACAGCAATAAATCTGTTCACACAACAACACACACACCCCACACACACCCACACACATACACCCACCACAAATACTTTTTCCAAATTTGGTCTCATTCGATTCAGAATGGCTTGAAACGTCGAGAAAACATAAAATTAGCGATTCGGATTTTTGATGAAAACATAAGCTTCTCCTTCTCGGAAGTTAATAATTTTTGTTTACTATCTATAAATTGAACAATAAATAAATTCAGTCAAATACTGCTCTAAATTACACTACATTTGCGGATAAATTACAGAATGTTCGAGCAAAAATTTATTTTCTATATAAAATTCGAAAACCGGTTAAAACCGGTTTTTTAGTAAAATTAAAATTTGAAAACCGGTTTTCTGAAATGTCGGTTTTTGTATAAACCCTAGTAGTAATATTTATATTTATATTTAATTCCTGATACCTACTGAATGCTGTCTAATTTCCTGATTGCTGGTTAGTCTCATCAGTCTTTGGTATTCGTTGGTGTAATTGTCTTGTTTTGCCATCGAGGCTGCCATTTTACAAAATTTATGACCAAAACTAGTTCTAAACACTCACTAAATACACTATAGTTTCACTTGAAACATTTATTTATTTATTTTATTTATTCATAAGCAAGCCGTAATCAATAATAATGGATATTATTTGCACTGAGAATTTAAAAAGTTTTAGGTTATGTTAGTAAAACAACTAGTGGTGTATGGCATCGTGCCTTAAGGCAAAATGCTGGAACTTCCCGTACCGTAATGAAATATTCGAGAAATTTTCAACGTTCTCAAATATATTATTACAAAATACTGTAACTTTTATTATTTTTGCTATCTTGTTATATCTGAGCAAATAAAATGTAAATCACAAAATAAATTTATCTCCGGAACATTAACAATCGTCATTTCATTTCAAATTTAATTTAAAAAAAAAAGTGGTTGCCTAATTTACACAAAATTGAGAAAGTGCTCCCGCATAGCACAGTCTAAACGCATTTGCAAACAATTCTTTGCGACATTTTCACTTATACTGTGCTTAGCTTGGCGGCATTTTCGCATTTTTCAATTCAGTTTTCACAAAATTGAAAAAGTGCTCCGGTACAGAAACAGTCTAAACGCACTTGGGTGAACATTTGTACCAGAGTGGCGCTTAGACTGTGCTTAGCCTGGGTGATTTTTTGAATTTTTAATCCAAAATCACTAATAGAACACACTATTTTTTAAATAAAGGATTCTACTGACGAGCAAACTAAAACAGGAGGCAGTAAATAAAAAAGGAATACACGATAAATCCAAATTTGAAATTATTTTTATAAATGAACCATTGGTCTTCCACAGCCCTACAATATTTTAATGTCTTTTAAGACCAGAAACACTATCGAGTAAAAAATAGACAATTTTAATGGAAAGGGACTCTACTGACGAGCAAAATAAAAAACAATTTATTAGAAAAAGGACTCTACTGACGAGCAAACTAATAGAGACGGTAAATAGAAAAGGAACTCTACTGACGAGCAAAATAAAAAACAATTTTTGTTAAAAAAAGGACTCTACTGACGAGCAAACTGAAAAAGAAGACAATTTCAATGGAAAAGGACTCTACTGACGAGCAAAATGAAAAACAATTCATTAGAAAAAGGACTCTACTGACGAGCAAACTGAAAAAGAAGACATTTTTAATGGAAAAAGACTCTACTGACAAGCCAAATAAAAAAACAATTTATTAGAGAAAGGACTCTACTTATTAATTTTTTAACGATAATTAAAATATCCTTAACAAAAACCTTCAAAATTGATTTCCTTTCCAAGGATTTTCTACTAAATTTTTAAATGTCAGTATATTTATTTATGGTTTTATAAATTTTATAATCCTTTTAAAATTTATTGTGCAATATGTGTACAATACATCATATAAAATAAATCCTTTTGTTACCATAAAATTATCGAGGATTATTTTGTACATATATGTAATCCTGTGAAATTGCGGTTTATATGGATAGATTTTGTGATAAAAAGGATTTTTATTTGAT
>NW_020536999.1:5115959-5133867 GCF_003426905.1 Ctenocephalides felis | reverse complement strand
TTTGTTAAGCTCATGGTGCTTATATTGAGCTGCAAACGTTCATTTATAGCTTAGAATACTCTTCAACTCGGAATTCTCTCTTTAAGCTCGAAATGCACTCTAACTAGAAATGCATTTTTTAAGCTCAGAATGTTCATTCTAAGCTCAGAATGCTCATTATAAGCTCAGAATAGCAATTCCAAACTCATAATGTTTATCTTGAGCTCAGAGTGGACTTCTTGAGCTCAGATTGTTCTCTTTAAGATCCGATTTTTTGAATAGCTCAGAATGCTCATTTTGAGTTCACGGTGCTCATCCTAAACTCAAAATGCTCTCTTCAAACTCGAAAACCTCTCATCAAGCTCTAAATAGACTCAAGCTCTAAATGTACTCTTCAAGCTCAAAAATCCCACTTCTAGATCGATATTGTGTCTTCTAGCTTGAAACTTCTCTTTTAGCTCGAAATTTTCACTTCAAGTTCGAGATTCACTCCTCAAGATCGAAATGCACTTCTCAAAAGCTCCATATGCACACTTCAACCTCCAAATGCACTTATCAAAAGCTACAAATGCAGTCTTCAAGTTCGAAATGCACTCTTCAAGCTCGAATTGCACACCACAAGCTCGAGATGCACTCCACAAGCTCGAGATGCACTCCACAAGCTCTAAATGCACTCCTTAAGCTCGAAATGCAATCCTTAAACTCCAAATGCACTCCTCAAGCTCGAAAGGCACTCTTCAAGCTCGATATTCTCTCTTTAAGCTCAAAATGCTCATTGAGGAGTGCATTTCGAGCTTCAGGAGTGCATTTGGAGCTTTTGAGAAGTGCATTTCGATCTTGAGGAGTGAATCTCGAGCTTGAAGTGAAAATTTCGAGCTAAAAGAGATATTCATTTTGAGTTCAGATTTCTCATTTTGAGCTCAGAATGCTCTCTTTAAGCTCAAATTGCTCATTCTAAGCTAAAATGTTTAATCAAGCTTAAAATTGCTCAACCTAAGCTCAAAAAGCTCATTATAAGCTTAAAATGATAATCCTAAAATGCATTTCTTCTTGAAATGCATTCTTTAAGCTTGAAATGCATTTTTGATGCTTGAAATGCACACTTTAAGCTCGAAATGCACATTTTAAGCTCGAAATGCACACTTTTAGCTCATAATTCACATTCTACGTTCAGAATGCTCATTTTAAGCTACGAATGCTCGTTTTCAACTCAGGATGCTCACCCTAAGCTCAGAATCCCTTTTTCAAGCACAATACTTTTTTAAGTTTAATAATTCCATATTTTCAAGTTCTTAGTAATCTTAAGATACTTTTTTATTTGTATAATGCTTTCTTCAATTCTAAAATTTTTTCTTGATTACTAAAATGCTTACTTTAAATCCCAAGATTAAATTCAACTTGCCTCTAAAAAAATTTGAGCTATTTTGTCTTTTTAGATAAATTAGAGTTGATTGTCTATCTAGAAAAGTATGAGATCTTAACTGTATAGATAAGTATGAATTTACTTATGTTTTTAGAAAAATCTGTGATGTCTTCCGAAAAAAATTCAAAGCAAGAACCTTTACCCTAATTTTAAATAAAAAATATTCTATCTTGTTCTTGTATTCCATAGAAAATTTATCTTCACAAAATCAACGATACTCTAAAATACTACACAAGGTACGTTACCTCAACGTAACAATTTAAACGTTGCAATTACGTTTCGTGTTTCTACTACTTTTACCTGGCTACCTCTAATTGCAAGGACGCATTTAGTCAGTTTCGTGTTTATTTCTAAGGCAATAAAATACATTTATAAAAATAGCCTTTGGCCGCCGTTGGTTATTTTGCGTTTTACTAATGCGAGTCTCCATCACCAGAGTGATTTACGATACTCGGACACGAAGGGGTAGAAGTGGGTCAACAGTGGAAAAAATCACTCAAATTGAATATATGATATGATTAAATCAGTTGGATCAGTAGAGTTTATTTTGTAAATTTGTCGGGTTCACTTACATTTGTGTAGTAAACGATTTTATAATGTGTTGATATAAATTTGAATAATCGATATATACATATGTATACATATATACAATATTATTATATTATATTTGTTTCAAAATAGACAAATGTATTCCAAAACCGCAAACAATGGGCGGTCAGCCGACATGTTTTGCGAGGACGTTGAAGGGGTTGTTGTTGGGGGTTGGGGTCACCACCAATCTATTTTGTGTGCGACCGAGTGTAAGAGATTATTTTGAACGGCTAAACCACGGATATCAAATCTTTTTAAAACAATTTCTAATAACCTAGTCCAATAACTATATAAACTAGTGGTGTATGGCATCGTGCCTTGAGGCAAATTGCTGGTACTTCCCGTATCGTAATAAAAATTCAAATGTTTTCAAATAGATTATTATAAATGCTGTAACTTTCATTATTCGTATTTTATAGACAAGAGCTCATGAATTGGACGACGTCTTTTATATATGTTTATTTAAAAAATAAATAAAATTAATTTAGAATTAAGGGACCTTATCTCATATTTCAAAGAATTATATAAACTGAACTGAAGTTAAAATTATTTATTTCAAGTATATAAGTAAGCTTCAGAATTTTCGCTTGAATTAAAATCACAACCCGAATTATTTGCGATATTTATAAAAAAAATGTTGGAAATTAAAAACAAATTGCAATTTTCAAATCATTTTGTCAAGCAAGCAAAATGTTTCTCTAGAAACTGCTGGACCTGCCTTTACCAAAAAATTCTAATTTAAATATCAATTATTCTTGTATACGTTTCGACACCAAATGTGTGACATGTTTAGCTATATTATAATTTTAATAATAAACATTGAATGAATGATCGAGTATCAATAAAACGTATGAAAAATACATTGAAATAATATTAGCTCGTTAGTAGAGTCTCTTTTTTATAACAAAAGGATAATAAATCATGTCCAAAATTTCAGTTTGCTCGTCAGTAGAGTCCTTTGAAAATCTGGATCTTATATTTTGCTTGTCAGTGGAGTTCTTTTGTAATTATTTATCTCACATTTTGGTCGTCAGTAGAGATTTTTTTCTATAAAATGTGTCCCAATTTAGTTTGCTCGTCAGTAGAGTTCCTATTAAAATATTCATCTTTTATTTTGCTCGTTTGTACAGTCCTTTTTCAAACATTTATCTAGTATTTTGCTCGTCAGAAGAGTCCCTTTTAAATTATTCATATTGTATTTTGCTCGCCAGTAGAGTCCCTTTCCAGTAGAATGAGAAGAGTCCCCTTTCAATAATTTCTCTTATATTTTGCTTGTCAGTAGAGTTCCTTTTGAATTATTTATATTATAAGTTGCTCGTCAGTAGAGTCTTTTTAAAATCAGAATCTTATATTTTGCTCGTCAGTAGAGTCTTTTTGCAATTATTTTTCTTGTATTTTGCTCGTCAGTAGAGTCCCCTCTTAACTTCCCGTAGGGCAAGTTATAGTAATAGCTAAAAAAATTGAAAATAATTTTTTTTATATATTTTCACGTTTCAAAGGTTTCTGAACATTTTGGCATACCTTAGAAAAAATGGTGTGTGTGTTTAGTAAGTATATATGTACGGATACAATCTTTCGTCGACGATTTCCAGAGCACGGATCAACCGATTTGAATGATTTAAAAAGCATTAGAACCCTATTGATAGGGAGATTTGCTGATTAGTTTTTGGCAGAGGCAGGTTCAGTCGTTAGGGAGATACGAGAGAGAAATGGAGTTTTTAAGAGAACGGAGCGTCCGATTTAAACAATATAAAAAATATTGTATTTGTCACGTCATAAAGAACTCATTATATTTTTGGTAAGGCAGGTCAAACTGTTTCGGAGATCTAATAAAAAAAAAAGTGAGAAAAATGCCATTTGGCGGTCAAAAATGATCATTAGACATATGCAAATCAAATTATCAGATTTTATAGAGATTTTAATAATAAGTATGAATTTTGTTTGCATTCCTATGGGTTCCGTACCAATGTTTATCCGTTAGATGGCGACGTGGCGCTTACGCGCTTCGATATTTTTTCTTTAAAATAACCACCCAGCACGATTGCATTTAAAAAATTCAAAACTTTCAGAAAAATTCAAAGTATAAAAATAATTTTGAAATGTGAAAAAAGGTAAATTTTTTAAAATTTCATTTTTTTCCAAAATTTTCAAAAAAAATTGTTTTTTTTAAAGGTTCTTTAAAAATCTTAATTTTCGGTACGGTTCCAGCAATTTGCCTCAAGCCGCTATGCCATACACCACTAGTTTTTTGCAATTTTCAAGAGTTTGATTTAATATAACCTTGTTAATTTTATGTAGGTTTAATTGGGATTGTTTTATTTCCTAATAAGACACGTTTCTGGTTTTGGCCGAAAACACAAAATAATGTAGGAAATGTGTGTAATAGATCACGCAATGCCACTATCTCCAATCTCAAACATATCCCCAATCTCCTATTTTCTAGCCCCCCATATGGCGATCGATCTTAATACAACATATTTTACTGTCTGTTCATAATTCACTGGCCGAAATAAATGTATACACATTATATATATATATATATATATATATATATATATAAATGTATATATTAAAGTGGTCCTTAACATGGACATTTTCTAATTTCTTTGCTCCCAAGGGCTCAAATGCTTCCAAATTAATAAAAGAAAATTCTCTAAAAGTTTCAGCTTTTGATATTAACATTTAGATAGTCCGCAATTCAATTAAAAGTTTTGTATATTTATTATTAATACGTGCCACTAAGTAAATTCTTGCCATCTGTGATAGCATTTGTGAACTCAAATATTATGACACTTGAAAATATTTTTAATTCACGGACTGTTTAACGAAATATTTATTCATCACGGCATCAACAATAATTTTGCAGCAAAATATTTATTTAATTGGTGATTTTGACACTCAAATTATCAGTAATAAATTGCCATCGAAATTACAAGTCTGCTATCACAGATGGTGCACAGAATTTACTTAATGATATATGTTAGTAATAAATACATGAAACTTTTAATTGACTTGCGGACTATCTAAATGTTAATATTGAGATCTAAAACTTTTCAAGAATTTTTTTTATTAATTTGAAAACATTTGAGTCCCTGGGAGCAAAAAATTCGATAATGTCCATATTAAGGACATATTGAAATGTCCTATATTGAAATTGGTCCAGCAGTTTTTGAGAAAACAACCAATTTCTAATCTAATTGGTCTCATCCGATTTAGAATGACTTGAAACGTCGAGAAAACTACTCCTTCGAGAACTTAATAACCACAAAGCCAGAGTAATTACAAAAAATTTTAAACCCCCCACGACAATTACCCGGAAAATATTTTTACGACTTCAACCTATTTTCTTCTTATTCGTGGAAATTATAATTTTCTACCTTTGCAATAAAACTGCACACCTGCGCCACACCACTCCCCCCTTCGCAGAAGAGATAGAAAATATTTTATTTGTGCACGAAGAAGTAAAACGCCGCAAACTGGATTTACGAGTTTTGCGTTTTAATTTTGTTCGAAAATGATGTTAATAGACGGAGCGCCGGTCGAAACTTTGTTAGAGGATTTTGTAAGGGATGATGAATTGAAAGCGAAACTAAGTAGGGTATACTACTATTTTTTGAACTACTATATAGTGATCGTAAAAAGTCGTTGATGAAATTAAAAACACAAAAATTAATTTTAGGAAAAATTTATGAGTGTGTGTCTATGTATGTATGCGCGGATACATTTTTTCATGGGCGATTACGAGAGAACAGGTCAACCAATTTAAATGATTCAAAATACATCCGATTTCGTTTAGTTTTTGACAAAGGCAGGTCCAGCCATTTTAGAGATACGGACCAAAATGCGCCAAAATGATAATACAGTTTTTGAGAGAATGGAGCGTCCCATTAGAATGATTCAAAAATCTTTCAACTTGTATTGACAAAATGAAGAATTAGTTACATTTTTGGAAAGGTAGGTCTAACAGTTTCGGAGATCGAGTAGAAAAAGTAAAATAAATGCCATTTTAGGGTCAAAAATGATCATTAGACATATGCACATCAAATTTTCAGATATTTTAATAATGAGTATAAATTGTGTTTTTGCATTTTGATGGGTTCCGTACTAATGTTTATACGAAGGATTGCGACGCGGCGCTTACGCGCTTCTATATTTATTCTCTAAAATAGCGACGCTGCACGATTTTTTAGAAAAAAAAAAGTGCAAAATTTTCAAAAAAAACTCAAAGTGTAACAAAAAATCAAAATATAAGAAAATTCTAAGTTTCAAAAAAGTCATTTTTTGCAAAAATTTAAAAATTCTCAAAAATCTCATTTTTCAGTTTTAAAAATTTTTTAAATCTGTTTTGAAATTTTCATTTTTCAATACCGGAAGTTCCAGCAATTTGCTTTAAGGCACGATGCTATGCATCACTTTACGTTTCAAGGCCTTCTGAACATTTTGTGTGCATTTGTGTGTGTGTGTGTTTATGTGTGTTTGTGTGTGTATATGTGCGGATACAATCTTTTATCGATGATTACGGAAGAACGGCTCAACCAATTTGAATGATTCAAAAAACATTTGATCGTATTGATGGGAAGATTAGTTTTTGGCTAAGATAGGTCGAGAGATTTCGGAGATACGGAGCAAAAAGTGCAGAAGATAGTTATACAGTTTTTGAAAGAACCATATTTGTATACAAAATCATGGAAAATTTGGAAAATTTATTGGAGAACAGATTTATATTAAATAAAAAATATGTTTTTCATCTGATTTACACGTTTATTTTTATATTTACTCGAATAATACATAATTTATAAATGTAAAAATTAAATTATTAAATTAAATTAAATTAAATGGAAAAATTTGGTGGGCGACCAAGACTCGTTTCTTCAGTATTATCGAACTTAGGAAATACATGGCATTTATATGGGTCACGAAAAAAATCAACTTTAAATAATTAATTAGCACCAAAAACATGATTGAAGCCTTCAAAATTTATATGCTCGATCATAATTAATAGTTCGATATAAAATCTTTATAGGTCACAAAGAAAATCAGCTTTAAATAATTAATTAGCACCATGGTTACGAAAATTCAGAGAAAATTAAAACAAAATCATTTAGTTGTCTAAAATGATGATTCAAACCTTCATCGATCTATTACTCTCGGCTCCCCGACTATTACAATTTCCTCACAAAGGCAAAACAAATTCACAAAGAGTCATAATTTTATTACGGCCATGAAACGTAATCTGTGAATAATCCTCCTCTAAACTTTATCTCCGACTTAATGGGCTCGAAATGATGCCTCGTGTTCTTGTCCTTGTCGCCATAATCTTGCTTTATTGTTTACGAAACACGAATCGATATTAAATTTTATTTATACAAGATTTATGGATGAACTTAATTGGCTCTCTACTTAATCTTGCAACTCGCTTAAATTTAGGTAGAACAGATTAGTATCAAGAAGAGTTATTTTAGTTATGTACTATTATTTTAAAGTTTGCTGAGAGGTTGATGTGTTTTTTTAAAAGCATGACGTTATTTTGAAGATTCCGGCGTCATTTTTGAAATGCTAACGTGATTTTTAAGATCCTGACGTGATTTTGAGAAGCCTGACGTAATTTTGAAGACCCTGGCGTCATTTTCAATAGCTTGGCGTCATTTTTAACATTCTGACATCATTTTTAAAATCCTGACATGATTTTTAAGATCCTAGAGTCATCTTTAACATCTTGGCGTCATTTTAAACACTCTGCCGTCATTTTTTAAATCCTGGCGTGAGTTTCAAAAGCTTGGCGTGATTTTGAAGAGCTTGACGCAATTTCAAAGATCCTGGAGTAATTTTTAACATCCTGACGTGATTTCGAAAAACATGACGTGATTTTAGAGATCCTGGTGTCATTATTAACATCCTGCCGTGATTTTAAAAATCCTGGCGTGATTTTTAAAAACCCAACGTGGTTTCGAAAAGCCTGGCATTGTTTGAAGATCCTGCCGTTATTTTTAAGATCCTGGCGTAATTTTTAAGAGCTTGACATAAATTCGAAGATTCTGGAGTAATTTTTAACATCTTGACGTGATTTTGAAGAGCTTGACTTAATTTCGAAGATCCTAGCGTGATTTTTAACATCCTGGCATAGTTTTTAACATCATGACGTTGTTTTGAAGATAATTACGCAATTTTGAAGATCCTGGCGTGATTTTCAAGATCCTGGCGTCATTTTTGAAGATCCTGGCGTGATTTTAAAGATCCTGGCGTCATTTTTGAGTTCCTGACGTGATTTTGAAGAGCATGGCATGAATTTGATCCTAGTGTAAATTCTAAGATCGTGTCATAAATTTTAAAAGCCCGACGTGATTTTGAAGAACCTGGCGTGATTTTTAAGACTTTGACATAATTTTTAAAAGTCTGACATGTTTTTTTTATGGCCTGACATGATTTTCAAGAACCTGACATGATTTTCAAGAGCCTGGCATGATTTTCAAGAGCCTGACGTGATTTTTAAGAGCTTTACGTGATGATTTGCAAGAGTCTGGCTTCAATTTTAAGAGCCTGACGTGATTTTTAAGAATCAGACGTGATTTTTAAGAATCAGGCATGATTTTTAAAAATCAGACGCGATTTTCAAGAGCCTGATGTGACTACTAACAGTGACGCATTTTTCTCAAAGATGACGTATTTTTTTATTGAAGTAAACTTCTTTAGGCGCGATATGAGTGTAAAAATTTTTAGGCGCGACACGGGTGTAAATCCGTACAAATGCAACGAAAATGCCAACGTGTAGTTGAACACTACGACGCCGTAAGCGCTGATGTCGCGAGTATCCACTCCGTCATGTCATGCGTAAGTCGAGCGCTAAACCCTATATGAACTTGCATTAACTGAATCACGTTTTTATGTTATGTCCTCATGGAATAAGACTTTTCTTAGAGAATAAATGTGTCATGGAATATAATAAATTTATACTGAATCTCGTTGAAGACAAAATAATATCTACTGCCACGGATATTTATGTAGGTTGCCATGCGACAGATCAACAATCATACATTCGTCAGCAGTTTCAAAAAAATCGGTTATTGATACCGGGGCTTCGCCGTATGAAATAATTTTAGTTCTGAATAAATTTTACATAATAACAACTAATATTGATGTAAGTGATGGCTTAGCTAATGGTTGTGTGGGAAAATTAGTGTACATAGAACGTGGCGATAATGATGAACTTCAACGTTTATGGTTTGATTTTACCGGTAAGATAGGTAACAAAATTAGGAAGAAAGCTTCACATCATATTCAAACTCTTGATATCAGTAGGACAGCTGTGCCGATGCTCAGGAGATCTTATTATTATTGATGTTATGTGATTATTAATAGATGATTTTTGAAATTCAAATAAGATGTTTTTTTTTATTAACTTCCCGTAGGGTAAGTTATTGTAATGGGCCGAAATCGGAATTTTTACATTTCTCGACGTTTTGAAGGTTTCTGAACGTTTTGGCATACCTCAGAAAAAATGGATGTGTGTGTGTGTGGTGTGTGTGTGTGTGGTGTATGTATGTATGGATACAATTTTTCGTCCACGTTTTCGGGCGTACGGATCAACCGATTTGAATGGTTTAAAAACATTCGATTCCTATAATAAGGAGAAGAGCTGATTAGTTTTTGGCAAAGACAGGTCCAGCAGTTACGGAGATAAGGCAAAGAGTGCAGAAAATAGAAATCGAGTTTTTGAGAGAACGGAGCATCCGATTTGAATGATCTAAAAAACATTCCATTAGTAATGATTGGGAGAAAGGGTTATTAGTTTTTCGCAAAGGCAGGCCCAGCCATTTCGGAGATACAGAGCTAAATGTACAAAAATGGCAGTTTTTGAGAGAACTAAGCGTCCGATTCAATTGATTCAAAGAACTTTCTGCTTGTCTTAACAAATAATTGATTTTGGAAAAAAAAATTTTGTACCATTTTTTTTTTTTTTTTTTTTTTTTTTAATTTTTTGTATATCGAAAATAATTCAGATTTTATTTTTAATTCTGACTATAGTTCTAATATACTTTAAACAAATAATTTCAAACTCTGCAATTCAGTTTATATAATTCTTATAAATATTAGACAATAATACAATATTTAATAATCTATTTGAAAACATTCAATATTCCTCGAACGTTCGTTACGGTACGGGAAGTTCCAGCAATTTGCCTTAAGGCACGATGCCACCACCCCACTAGTTTTTATCTTAATTGCCTACTCATACAATATTAAAAGTTTTACTTCAATCGCGTGTGATCCTTACGCGCACTCTTTTTTCTGTACATATTTCAAGTTTTTCGGTACAGATTTTTTTGTGAAAAGTTCATAATCAAGTCTGTTAACCATATCAATTTTAGTTTCAAAGTTTGTATCAAAATAACTAAACAAATTTATCTTACAAATTTAAATAATAAGCCATTTTTTCAAAAAATATATTTTACAAAAGTTTTAAAGTATCTCCACCACCGGCGTAATTTATACATTTTGCACTTTGTGGGCGGTTTTGGAGGTTTAGTGGGATAAAGAGTTTGGAGTGAGAAACTTTACTACTATTTCGTATGGGAATTCAAGTGTGTTAGAATAAATAATAGAATAGTGCAGAATGGAATGGAGACTGGTGTAGAGGGAATAATATTCTCGGTTTATGATTTGTTCCTTTTGCGAATGCAGAAAATATTTCACAAGATCAAGAATCGTTTTTATTAAATTATACACGCATTTATTTGTTTAAATGTGTGTATGTAAAGATCAACCGATTTGATATATTCGAGAAACATTCGATTCGTAAAAGTATTCATATTACAATTGATACAATTACTGATGTTAAGTATGTTTAAATGATATCAATGAATTAGGAACTTGCCTTAAGGCAAAATGCTGTATATCAATATTTTTCCCCCGAATCCGCCCCTGTCCCTTTCCTTAATGTAATCTAAAATAGCACATTCTACGATAAGATGGAGAGTGTATTATATAATCCATGCTATAATATCCAGAACGTGCAGAGAATCCTTGAAAAATCAAATTTCTAACAATGTCGAAAGTTTTTTTTCTATTTTCTCGATTCGGTTTTATAGTTTTTGCGATAAGTTTTACGATATTTTTCTGGAAAGGTTCTGGAAAATTATTGACATGAAATAACATAAGATAAGATTGTTAATTTATTTCAATCTGCTATACAATTTTTTAAACAGTTTATTAGTGTCTTTCGCAAGGTTAGACAAAGTTTGCTCCTCAGTAGAGTCTTGTTTTTATCTCATTTTCAGATACAGTGTACTGTGTATAGAATTATGTTTTAATTTGCTCGGTAGTAGAAGCTTTTTTATTTAAGTTGAGTCAGTAGAGTCCACTTATTTTGAGTTCGTATAGAATTTTTTATGAAGATAAATCAGTTCGCGTGCAGGGCCTTTCTTTGTTCTAGCCGAATGATAACATCCGAAAGCAATTTGCTGATTGAAAAGCATTAAAAAGTCTACGTGAGGATCGAAAGACAGTACTGATAGTAAAAAAGGTCGATTGAAGGGATAACGGTTTCCTAGTATTATCCTTATAACTGTTTATCATCTGTAAGCCTAATATTTTATGCCTCCTTGTCATTTGCGATTCCAAAGGAAAAATTAAGAAAAATATGAAATATGAAAAAGTCTTTACTGACGAGCAAACTGCAAGTTATATCCTACTAACGATTAAATTGAATCTCGACTAAGACGATAAAAAGGGACTCGACTGACTGACAAACTCATCCTCAAAATCAAATTATCCTTATATATGTTTATTATTTGTAAACCTATTGTTTTATGTCTGTTTATCATATGCAATTCTGTGTTAAATAAACATAAACCTTGTTTGATAAATTTATGAAGGATTTATAAAAAGACTCTACTGACGAGCAAACACATCCTTGATGTAAAAGGACAAAGAGCACTAACAAACTAATTATCGAAATAAAACAAGAAAAAGGACTCTACTGATAAGAAATCCGAGTTTGGTAATCGAATAAAAAATATTATTCCAGTGGCGAATAATTTAAATATGGATTTCGGGTATTGAAAAAGGGACTGTACTGACGAGCAAACTGCAAGTAAAGTTACAATATCGACCTAGAAAATAAATTGAATATTGAATTCGATATCAAATAAAAAATATTACTCCTGTGACCAACGATCTTGGTTAATACGTGTAAAATGTCATTTTATACTGTTTTCCACACTTTGAAATAATTATCTGAAAAAATATAATATTCTAGCAACGAACAATTCAAATATTGACAGAGAAAATAAAAAGAGACTCTACTGACGAGCAATATATAATTTTTGAAATATATTGATGAAGAGGTCTCTACTGACGAGCAAACTGAATTTCGACATTAATTTAAAATATTATTCTTGTAACAAACAATTTAAATATCGATATAGAAGATAAAAATGGACTCTACTAAGGAGTAAACTGATTTTAGGTATAAGATAATAAAAGGAACTCTATTGACGAGCAAACTGAAAGTAATATTCTTACGACTATTAAATTGAATATCAACGTAGGAGGACTTTACTAACAAGTAAACCTATTCTAGATGTAAAATAATACAAAAGGGACACTACTGACGAGCAAAATAATTTTCGATAAACATTATAAAAAAGACTCTAGTGACAAGCAAATTGAATTTTAACATTGAGTTTAGAAAAATAATCTAGAAATGAATAATTTAAAAATGGACCTAGCATAAAAGGGACTCTACTGACGAGCAAACTGCAAATAAATTTGATAGTTGATAAATTTTCTACTAAAGAGGAACTGAAAATACTAAAATACTTAGATTCTACTGATGAGCAACTAAATTTCAATATTATATAAAAAATGATATTTGGCGTGCAAATTAATTCTCCATATACAATACTAAAATGAACTCTACTGACGAGCAAACTGAATTTCGACATAAAAAAATAAACAATTAAAACTTCAATTTAGAAAATAAAAAAGGACTCTACTGACGAGCAAACTAGGTATCTATATAAGATTAATAAAACGACTTTACTGACAGACAAATTAAAATTTGATATCAGATAGAAATAAAATAAAAAATTTAATATCGACCTTGTAAACAAAAAGGGACTCTACTGTCGAGCAAACAAATTCTCTAACTATGTCCTTGACCCTCGGACTACTACAAAACAGCCATAGTCCGAGTCAGGTAATCAAAATAATGAGATGGAAAGGAGAAACTATCATCAAAATATTTACATGGAATATCGATCGCGAGAATATAGTGCTGTAAAAAAAATCAACTCGTATATATCATCTGACATTTAGCATTCTAAATAATATAGAACCAAATTAAAATCATATGTTAAACTAACAGTTATATGAGAAGTTCTGATCTTGTATTGTAAATGATATATTTTCAATTTTTCATTTTTCATGGTAGACTATGCAATTATTATTGTGATATCGAAGTTTCTCGAATACTTTGCACAGCACTATAGTGAAATTATATTGTATGGCGCCAGTCCGTTGGTCGCCCTTAAAACTTATCGACAATAACAAAACACTTCATGTACATATATATATATATATATATATATATATATATATATATATATATATATATATATGTACATCAGTCGATTTTTGGACGATTACTATATAACATTCCCTGAGGAAAGTTAATCAAATAAACTAACAAAACATTTATCTTTAATTCCCAAAAAATATTTATAAAATTTTTCAACAATTCTATAGAGACCCTCACACCAGCCCTTGCGTAACACCAAATCCCATCCAATAAAGCCTTTTACCGATTTAATGATAATGATTTAATGATCATCCCTCGTCGTCATTTAATTTGCGGTCACTGACTGACTGACTGAATGACCGATTGACTGACAATGAGTGACTGACACATGAGAGGTCACGTATTGGAACGTGACATTTATTAGTAGATAAAACTCTACTACTATTAGCGGCGCAATTCGATTCGAATCGAATAAATTGAACGGGTTGCCGGAGGAGTAGGCGGATTTATTGATTATTTGGGGACGAGGAAAATATAGTAATTACGAGAAAAATAATAATTTGTCTAGGGTTGGAGGATTGAGGGTTGGGGTTGGTGGTTGGGGGTTGTATTTAGTTTTAATGAGAACGGAAGTTGTTTGAGTAAATTGTGGCCGTAGGGTAATTTCTATATAATTACTAGCATATAAAAATTATGTTGCATATATATATGGTAAAGCCAAATTAAAAGAATTGAAAGTGAGTATCTTAAAATTCTTTATTCTTACAATTTTAATTAAAATTAAGTTTTTATGTATAAAACTCTTGCTGTTTAAATTCCTCAATTTTTAGATTTCCTAAACTTTCAGTCTTCGATATTAAAATTTTTCCAAATTTTAAATCTACTAACACAAATTCCATAAATTTCATGTGTCCAATTTTTAAATTCCATAAAGTTCAATTGCCCAATATATGAATTCCTTGAATTTCAAGTTTTAACACTTTTCACTCGCGAATTCTGAGATTTATATTAATTTTGCCGCCGGAGTGGCGGCATCCGAGTCGAAAGGGTTAAATATATAAATTCCTTGAATTTCAAGTCCTTAAATTTTGATTTCTCAATTTTGGAATTGAAGTTTCAAGTCCTTTATTAAATTATATAATAAAACTATTTAATATGTTAATTAAATTCTGGACTAATTAAAAATCCAAGAATAATTGAAATAACTTCTGGAGTAATTAAATTAAATTTTGTAAGAGTTAAATTAAATTCTGGAATAGTTTAATTAAATTGTGGAGTAAATAAATTAAACTCAGGAGAAATAAAATAAAATTCTGGCATAAATAAATTATGTAATAATGCCAATCTGAAATGTTAATGTAAATTTATGTTAATCTGAAATAGTTAACCAAACTTCTGTAATAATTGTCTAAATTCTGAATAATGAATCAAATTCTGGTATAATCAACAAAATTCTGAAATAATTATGAAAAGTTTTGGAAAATAAAAATTCACTGATATTTAATTACGTTCTGGAATAATTATCGGAGTTCTAGAACATTTAGCTAAATTGAAGTTCTGTAATAAATAATAAAATTCTGAAATAAATTATATTCTGGTATAATTAAAATTAAGTTTTGGAATTAATAAATATGAATTATATCTGAAATAATTATAAAACTTTAGAATAATTAACACAATTCTGGAATAATTAAAATAGAATTCTTGAATAACTAAATAAAATTCTGGAATGTTTACCTAAACTCTAGTACAATTAAATTCTGTAATAATTAACTAAATTCGGGAAAAATTAAAAATTCTGGAGTAAATAAAAGTTTTGTAATAATTAAAAATTGTGCAAATTGTGGAAATATCGTGGAAATAATTATATAAATTCTGGAATAATTCAAACATTATAACTTAAAATTCGGAATTAATAAAATTTCAAAATATTTTTTTTAATTTAAAATGTACAAATAAAATCTAGAAATGTATCTAAAGTCTAGAATTTAGAATTTCTCAAAAATAAAACATTCCAAAAATGAACAAAATTCTAGAATTATTGTCTATAGTGCAGAAAAATTATAAGGAAAAATTGAATTCCAAAAAAATTAATTAAATTAAGAGTAAAATTTATTTCTAGTCAAAATTAAATTCTAGTCAAAATTAAATTCTAGTCAAATTTAAATGTCAGAGTCAAATAAAATTCCAGAATATAATTAAATTCCAGAGTAAAATTAAATTCCAGAGTAAAATTAAATTCCAGAGTAAAATTAAACTCAATAAAAATTTAATTTCATAAATATTAATTAAATTTCAGAAAAATTAAATTTTATATAAAATAAAACGAAGAATAAATTTCCAGAAAAATAAAATTCCAATAAAACAATTCAGAAAAACAAAATTCAAGAAAAAACAAATTTCAGAAGAATAAAATTCGAAATATATTAAATTTCAAAAAACAGGATAATTAAATTCCAAAAAAATAAAATAAAAGAAAATGAGATTTTAAAATAATTAAGTTTATGTGAAATTAAATGGTAGAAAATTTAAATGATAAGTTGATAGAATTTGAATCTTAAATTAGATAATATATATATATATATATATATATATATACATACACATATACACATATACATATCATTACTTATAACAGAAAAAAATCCATCATGTATCCTCAAACATCCAAAACCTCAAAACAACTTTAAAGTGCAACCTCAACAAAAAAAAGTGTTACCACAACCACAACCGGCAAGTGTTTACCTAAAAAGTGTATTTAAATGAACCAAAAGTGTTGCCCGATTCTAATAAAACTCCAATCGAACGTGGAGAGTACCGAAAAGGAGGGCGACAGGTGAAACTAACCCTACTTTTGTAAAAAAAAAATCTAAAAAAAAACGCAAAATGGCTTTTGCGGCTGCCAGGATGATCCTTAAGGATAAACGAAGGAAATCTTCGAAGGAGGATTTTGCACCTAGATCGAGGAGCAAGGTAAAGGATAAAAGATAAAAACATTTAATAAAATTTTTAGAAAAAACTAATATTTTTTTAAAATTATATCAATTAGAAGTCGTTAATTTAAATTACGATTTAACTTTGTTACAATCACAAGAGCATTTTTGTAAAAGAAATTATGAAAATCTAAACAAAATGGTATATCTTAAATTCAAAAATCAAAATACTATATATTTTTAAAAAGTACATAATTAAATATGTATATTTTTTTCAAATTTTAATCCAAAATTACGATTTCCAGGCTAGAAGTGCAAGTTCTAGTAGCTTTAGGAGCATTAGTCAGGTACTAACAAAAAATAGTTAGTGATTGGTAGAAAAATCCTAGGCAAACTTTCATAGAAAATAATTTTTAACAAATATTTTTTTAGCCTTTTAAAATGCACGAATTAAAAAATTGAGTAGACAAAAGTTAAAATTTAATTAGTCGAAAGTTGAAATTTTAAATTAGCGTTTGCTAGTGATTTGTTAGTATAGCGATTGGTAGAAAATTCCTAGACAAACTTTCATAGAACAGAATTTTTGAAAAATATTTTTTTAGCTTGTAAAAATGCACGAATTAAGAAATTAAACAAACCAAAGTTAAAATTACTTAAAATTATTAAGTTGAAATTTTAAATTAGTGATTGCTAGACAAACTTTCATAGAATAGAATTTTTGAAAAATATTTTTTGAGCTTAACAAAATGCACAAATTAACAAATTTAAATAGTCAGAGTTAAATTAATAAAAACTAGTGATCATATTTTTTTTTTAGTGATAGCTAGTGATTTTTTTAGTGATTCGTAGAAAATTTCTAGACAAATGCTGATAGAACAGAATTTTGAAAAAAAAAATTTATTATTAAAATGCACGATTTAGATAAAAATATTAGACAATCTAAAGTGGAATATAGTGATTTGTAGTGATTTCTAGTAATTGAGTTATTTTGAGGCTTTGGAATGGTTTGAGGCACTGAAAATGCATGTTGAAAAAAATCGAAACGTAAAATCAGTAGATCTGATTTATTCATTTCATTATTCTTAATAATAGAGTGATGCTAGTTAAAAAAAAATTATTTTGAAGAAAATTAATTTTTCACTAATGATGATTAAGATTGTAGTCAAAACGTATACGGAATTTTGATAGGCGTATATATATATATATATATATATATATATATATATTATATATTACATATATGTTTCAAATTTGCTTTAAAATTCCAACCCGCGAAATGAAATGTTTATTTAGATATCCTCCTACGCAACATTCTTGTATTAGTGAGAGAGCTGGTGATTATTTTTGAAGTTTATTTGCATTACTAAAAACGTGCAAAAGAGTGTGTATTAACATTTGAGAGTGTTTAAAGAAAACGTACAAAAGTGTATAGTAAGTATGTAAAATTTTGTAAGTGTGTGTAAA
>NW_020536999.1:5099459-5114959 GCF_003426905.1 Ctenocephalides felis | reverse complement strand
AATTAAACATATATATCAACATCAAATTCAAGACTATTCAAATATAATATATATATATATATATATATATATATATTAGAATTTTTGGCAAAAACAAATCCAGCAGTTTCAATATCATTTGATTCGAATAATTTGAAAAACATTTAAATATCGAAAATTACTCGAATTTTAATTGTAATTCTAGCTAAAGTTGTAATCTCTCAATTTTAACTTTGCAATTCAGTTTATGTAAATCTTAGAAATATGAGATAATATCCTTTAATTCCAACTCCGCTTGATTAAGTTTTGTTTATTTACTTTTCATGTAAGCATATATAAACCTCCTCATCCAATGTACAATATCCTACATTTCGTCTATGAAATACGAATAATGAAAATTACAGTATTTATAATAATCTATTTGAAAACATTTAAAATTTTATTACGGTACAGAAAGTTCCAGCAATTTGCCTTAAGGCACGATGCCATACACCAGTAGTTTATATATCTATTGTATTCGGTTATTAGAAATTGTTTTCAAAAAGATTTGATATCCATGGTTTAGCTGTTTGAAATAATCTCTTACACTCGGTCGGACACAAAATAGATTGGTGGTGACCCCAACCCCCAACAGCAACCCCTTCAACGTCCTCGCAAAACATGTCGGCTGACCGCCCATTGTTCGCGCTTTTGGAATACATTTGTCTATTTTGAAACAAATATTATATGATAATAGACATATGTATACATATATGTATATATCGATTATTTAAATTTATATTCATATAATTGTTACAGAAACTAATGAGAAATATAAACATAAACTGGTCGTTCTGGATTTGTTCTAGTTCCTCTTAATAGTTGTAAGTTACCTGAACGTAAGGATTTAAACGTTGCAATTACGTTTCGTGTCTCTACTACATATTACTACTACCTTTACCTATTTACCTGGCTACCTCTAATTGCAAGGACGCGTTTAGTCAGTTTCGTGTTTATTTCTAAGGCAATAAAATACATATATAAAAATAGCCTTTGGCCGCCGTTGGTTATTTTGCGTTTTACTAATGCGAGTCTCCATCACCAGAGTGATTTACGATACTCGGACACGAAGGGGTAGAAGTGGGTCAACAGTGGAAAAAATCACTCAAATTGAATATGATAGGATAAATCAGTTGGTCAGTAGAGTTTATTTTTTAAATTTGTGTACTTTGGTACTGTCGAGTCATAATTTTGTAGTTTGATAGTGGTAAAGTTTTGTTAAGATGCAAAACACCATGTCAAGAATGCAATAAGCACCTCAAGATTAAAGTAAGTATCTCACGATGAAAATGAGCATCTCGGAATATATAAATAAAAATAAATATAAATAAAAATTCGTGATGAAAATAAGCACAGGCTTGAAATAAGCATATCACGATAAAAATGAGCATTTCAAGATTTAATCAAGCATCAGACTAAAAAGAGAACCATGAATCTGAAAATAGCACAACGAGTCTGAAAAGGGCACCATGAGCCTAAGATGAGCATACTAAGCCTTAAAGGATTCATTCTAAGCTTAACAAGAGTATCTGAAACCCATTATGAGCCTAATAAGAGTAATCTGAGCTAAAAAAGAGTGTTCTAAGTATAGAAAAGGCATTATGTGTCACAATGTTTTTTACAAATTGGCGACTGTTTGAAAAAAAGTGTTTTTACTGTTTTTTGAGCTTCTCGATTTTTTTAAAAATAGTAAGAATTAGAATTTAAGGATTATGCTAGTTCGGGCTACGTAAAGGTTTATAAACAAGACTCTCTCAACATTTCAAGTGAATCGGTCGAGTAGAAATCGAGAAATCGTGCCAACAGTACTGAAAAAGTCTGTTCTGAAAAAACGCATTTGAAGTTTTGCGTGAAGCCAAATCTGTTTGGAGACCGAGTCAGTAAAACGCCTATATCTCTAAAAATAATTCAAATTTTTAAAAACCTTCTCCTACCCATATTTTTAGATACTTAAACTTTGAAAATATGAAATAAAAAAAATCGATTTTTTTTAATTTCTACACTAGAATACACTCTTAAAGTATTTTGAGTTCAGAAAAAGCATGAGCTTAAAATAATCATATTGGAACTTAAGAAGTGTTCTATAAGCATTGTGGGCAAAAATTGAATATTCTGAGCTTAGAGTATTCTAAGCTTAAAAAAGCATTAAAAGCTTAACAAGAGCATTCCAAGCGTCATTTTGAATTCAAAATCAGCATCTTGAGCTTAAAATAATCATTCTTAGCTCAAAATGAGAATTTTAAGCTAAACGACAGCATTTTGAGCTTAATATGAAAAATTCTGAGCTTGAAACGAGCATTTTAAGCTAGAAACAAGCATTCTGAGCTTGATAAGACTATATTTAGCTTAGCACGAGCATTCTGAAAAATCTTAAATCTTAAAATGAGCATTCTAAGTTTAAAATGAGCATCTCAAGCACATTGAGCCTAAAATAAGCATTCTGAGTTCAACAAGAGCATTCTAAGTTAAAAATAAACATTCCGAACTTAAAATGAGCATTCTGAGCTTAAAATGAAGCACATTTGGCTTAAAATGACCATTTTGAGCTTAAAATAAAGTACATTGAGCTAAAAATGAGTTCTGAGCTTAACAAAAGCATATTTAGCTTAACAAGAGCATTCTAAGAGATTAAAATGAAAACCTTTAGCCTAACAAGAGCTTTCTGAGCTTATAATAAGAAAATTTAGCTTAAAATGAGCATTCTGAACTTAGAAAAAATATTATAAGATGCTTTAGGCGTTTTGAGTTTAAAATCAGCATCATGAGCTCAAAATAATTATTCTTAGCTCAAAATGAGCATTCTGAGCTTAACAAAAGCATTCACAGCTTAACAAGAGCTTCAATAAAATATTTAGTGCTTAAATTGAGCATTTCGGGCTAAAAATTAAAATTCCGAGCTTAAAATGAGAATTTCGAGCTTAAAATGAAAATTCTGACCTTAAAATGATAATTCAGGCTTAAAATACATATTCTGATCTTAAAAAAGCATTTTAAGATCAGAATTTAAATTTAAAGTGCATTCCTAGCTTACCAAGATCATTATAAACTTCAAATGAGCTTTCTGAACTTATAATAAGCATTCTGAGCTTAAAATACTTAAAAATAGGTCTGAATCCTGAATTTAGAATTCTCGATTGTTTTCTCTAAAACATGACGTTTTTTTTCAAACTGTGAAGTATTTTTTTCCAAAAACTTACGTAATTTTTAAACTACGACATATTTTTTCACCTCTGACTTAATTTTAGTAAATATTTACAAAAAAAATTAAGATTTATTTGTAACAAATTTGTAAAAATTTGAGTTCATTTTTGTTTACAATATTTTAGTTTAAAAATATGAGTCTCATATTTTTAAAAAAAAACTTCATGTTCAAAATTATAAAGTTAGAACTATTTTTTTTTTTAAAATATATCTTACAAGGATTTAAAGTATCTCCACCACCGGTGTAATTTATACATTTTGCACTTTGTGGGCGGTTTTGGAGGTTTAGTGGAATAAAGAGTTGGGATGAGAAACTTTACTACAATTTCGTATGGGAATTCAAGTGTGTTAGAATAAATAATAGAATAGTGCAGAATGGAGAATGGTGTAGAGGGAATAATATCCCCGGTTTATGATTTGTTCCTTTTGCAGAAAATATTTTACACGTTCTCCAAAATAAATTTCACCAAAAATGTATATCATACCTATCGGCAAGTCGTATGAACAAACATGTACATCAAACACAAATAAAAAAAACTTTTCTTACTATGATGTTCTTATCTTAATCTTTTTTCCTAGATGTCTTTTTCTTTGTCATCGTCGTTCAGGAGAAAAGTTTTCGTCGAAAATAAATAAAGGAAATAGTCGTGTCCTTTCCGCCCTTTTATCCTTCTCAACTTGTCCGACAATAGCGAATGGGAATAATTTTGCAAACGTCGAAAACGTCGATAAATAAATATGCGAACTTTGAAAAGTTTTCATATAAATCGGATTATTTTGTATGGGGGTATGGACAGAGAGCTGGTGGGGTAAAAGTGAATTACTTTAATTACTAATTACTTTATTACTAATGATAAAGTTAATGGTTTTGTTTTTAAAAATTGATGATGTGAAGTAAATTGTTGAAAGTTTTAATATAAAAATAATAGTTGATTTTAATATTTTATTGACACGAGTTTTATTGAAGAGTTTGCAATTGATTTAAAAAAAGTTTTATATACTTTTTTGGTAATTTTAGAAAAGTTATCCAGAATGATTTTTTTTTGTGTAGTTTGCAAAGTTTGATGTGTTTGATCTTCAAGTTTACAATAAACGATTTCTTAAGTAAACGAAACATATCAAGCTCTTAACTACCTCTTCAAGATGAATCCAAAAACATGCCAGATTCTTAAAGAATATATCAGAATTTAAAGAAACTTTCGGGGTAAATAAGTAAATCAGGCTTCAAAGAGACATGTCTAGACATAAAAAACACAAATCAGTTTCTTTAAAAAAAAGCATGCCCGTATTTTTTGTTAAATCCACACTTGGCTTTAAAAAAGGCACGTTAGTCTCTTAAAAAACGTACTAAGCTTTTAAAAAGCACGCCAGTCTCTTTAAAAAAGTGTCAGGTTTTTAAAAGGCATGTCAAGATTCAAAAGAGCAAGTCAGGATTTCTAAGAGCAGGTCAGAATTTCTAAGAGCACGTCAGAATTTCTAAGAGCACGTCAGAATTTCTAAGAGCACGTCAGAATTTCTAAGAGCACGTCATGATTTGAAAAAGCATATCAGGGTATTAAAAATCATGCCAGAATCTTAAAAAATCACGCCAGAATCTTAAAAATCACGCCAGAAACTTAAAAATTGCGCCAGAATCTTAAAAATCATGCCCGAATCTTAAAAATCATACCAGGGTCTTAAAAAAATTACGCCAGGATCTTAAAAATTACGCTAAGATCTTAAAAATTACGCCAGGATCTCGAAATTGAAGGCAGGCTCTTAAAAATCACTTTGAGATCTTCAAAATCATGTCAGAAGCTTAAAAATCAGGTCAGGATTTTTAAAATCACGTTGGGATCTTCAAAGTCACGTCGGACTCTTAAAAATGACGTCAAAGATATTAAAAATCACGCCAGGTTTTCAAAAATGAAGCCAAGATCTTAAAAATCAAGTCAGGCTCTACCAAATCACATTAGGAGCTTCAAAATCACGTCAAAAACTTCAAAATAACGTGTTTTTCAAAAACACGTCAGGTTCTTAAATATCACGTCAGGCTCTTAAAACTCACGCCAGGCTCTTAAAAATTACGTCAGGACCTTCAAAATCACGTCAGGAACTTCAAAATCAGGTCAGGATTTTCAAAATAATGTTAGGATTTTAAAAATAATGCAAAGATCTTAAAAATCACGCCAGGCACTTAAAAAACACATCACGCTCCTAAAAATTACGTTGGGTTTATTAAAATCAAACCAAGATTTTAAAAATCACTTCAGACTCTTAAAAACCTCGTCAGGCTCTCAAAAACCACTTCCAAATCTTAAAAGCCACTTCAGAATCTTCAAAACCACGTCGAACCCTCATAAACTACCTATGTCAGACTATTGAAAATCACATCAAACTCTTAAAAATCACGTCACATTCTTGAAAATCACATCGGACTCTTAAAAATCACGTCAGGATCTTAGAAATCATACCAAGATCTTAAATAGAAAGTCAGATCTTTAACAAGCATTTCAAGCTCTCCAAAAAAACACCTCAAGCTCTCATAGATCACGTCATGCTCTTCAAATTCACGTCAGAATTGCTAAAATACGTCAAGATCCTAAAAAATACACCAGGCTTTTAAAAATCACGCCAGGCTCTTAAAAATCACCTCAGAATCTCATATAAAAACCAGATTAGGTTCTAAACGAACCCACCAGTCTAAGTAAGTAATTAAAATAACTATTCTTAATACTAATCTGTTCTCAACTAACTTTAAGCGAGTTGTAAGATTAAGTAGAAAGCCAATTAAGTTCATCCATAAATCTTGTATAATATAAAATTTAATATCGATTCGTGTTTCGTAAACAATAAAGCAAGATTATGGCGACAAGGACAAGAACACGAGGCATCATTTCGAGCCCATTAAGTCGGAGATAAAGTTTAGAGGAGGATTATTCACAGATTACGTTTCACGGCCGTAATAAAATTATGACTCTTTATGAATTTGTGCCTTTGTACGGAAATTGTAATAGTCGGGGAGCCGGGGGAAGAAATAGATCGATGAACGATGTAATGGTAATAATTTTTCTTTGAATTTTTTTTAAAAAATGTAACCATGGTGCTAATTAATTATTTAAAGTTGATTTTTGTTCGTAAATACCATCTATTTACCAATTCTTTTTGAAGTAAAACTTCTTAAGGCGCGACATGGGTGTAAAAAGTTCTTTAGGCGCGACACGGGTGTAAATCCGTACAAATGCAACGAAAACGCCAACGTGAAGTTGAACACTACGACGCTAGTTAGCGCAGCTATCGCAATTATTCGATCTAGTCTGCGAGCAAAACAAAAAATACATCAAATGTCAAATCATATGTCAAAAACAAAACAAAATGTGTCGACTTTCACTTGAGTTTTGCATTTAGCTAGTAGTCTCTAAACATTTTTTGAAGTGAAACTTCTTTAGGCGCGACATGGGTTAGCAGTATAATTCGTGAGTTAATAAAAATGTCAGGATCGGAAGAATATTTAATCCCGTCCCCCATAAATAATTGTAGTGCAAATGATCGCAAATAAATAATGAAACTAAGGAAAAATCTGCGCTGCGTAAGAAATGATAGCTTCGGCTATGTATGTTTTGTGTGTGATCGACTTTGGCTTCAAAGTGACTTAGAAATATCAAATGATGCTCAAAAACAAATTCTTAATAATGTTTTTTGAATATTGATTCAAATAAACAGTTTGGATGTCAAACTTGTCGAAAGATATTAAATTCGGGTAAAACTAGATACTGTATCTGAAAGGTTAATTTCACCTAGGTTGTGTTTCATGCAAATTAGACGATTGCGACTTGCAAATGGACAATTTGGAATGTTTGGCCAAATTATAAATGTGCCTGTTGACATTAATAATATGGTTAATTTATTACCTCGTAATATTGATGATGATCATTGCATTAACGTTCACATAAAAAAAGCAAATGATTCATAGATCAAATATAAAAGTATGGCTTCAATTTGTTAGGCAAGACGGATATTACAGCTGTTCAAGGAATGAGATTATATCGTCAGCGAAAAAGTAAAAAAATACAAACAGTAAATGAATATATGTTAATTTTAATAACATGAAGTTCTTCAAACACAATTGTTACAGAATTAGTTAATTTGCAAAAACAATATTTGTTTAGGCGTTGTTTAACATGATCCACTGTGTGAATGAATATTATAGAATTTATTAATCAGCAATTACTTTAAATCGATCATGTCATATTTCAAGTACGACTTTGATTACATTATTGTTTGTAAATATTATACATATTTTTAATGTAATCATAAATATATAATTTATAATTTATCATTACATAAATGTGTATAATGATTGACGATACTAATAAATGTGTGCATCACGAGTGTTACCATATTACTAATAAACATTATTCAAAATTTTTATATGATGTATTTATTTTTACTCAACTTAAATTTGCTACAATATAATTGCAAATAAGTTTTACTTCAATCGCGTGTGATCCTTACGCGCACTCTTTTTTTTTTATTCTCTTTATTGAATTACAATCTGTCTTTACAAAAAGAAAGACATTCAGTAATTTTGATGATACATGAAATATTAAACATTAGAGATAAAAGGTTACCCGGTAGTAAGTAAGTCTTTTCAATTTTGATATATTAAAATTACCAATTTTGATAATACTGAAGAAACGCATCTTGGTCGCCCACAAAATGCTTCCAGGTCGCCCACATTTAAAATTTATATCGAATTTATGAAAATGTTATATCAAACTATTAATTGCCATCGAGCATATGACTTTTTAAAGGCTTTAATCATGTTTTTGGTGCTAAATAATTATTTAAAGTTGATTTTTTTCGTGATTCCCATAAATACCATGTTTTTATATTTGCTAGAACTTCCCGCACCGAAAATTAAAATTTTCAAAAAATCTTTAAATCATTTTTGAAAACTAAAAAAATGAGATTTTTGAATATTTTGGAGTGAAAAATGACTTTTTTTAAATTTGATTTTTTATATTATGAATTTTTTTGATAATTTGGAGCGTCTTTTTCAAAGCAATCGTGCTGCGTGCATGTTTTAAAGTGGAAATATACAAGCGCGTAAGCGCCGTGTCGCAGTCTAACGTATAAACACGTAAATGTAAACATTTTTTTTCTCATTATTAAAATCTCTATAAAATATTTGATAATTTGATGTGCATATGTCTAATGATCATTTTTGACCCCAAAATGGCAATTTTTTTAAACTTTTTTCACCAAATCTCCGAAACTGTTAGACCTGCCTTTCCAAAGACGTAACTAATTCTTCATTTTGTCAATACACATTGAATGTTGTTTGAATCATTCCAATCGGACGCTCCGTTCTCTCAAAAACTGTATTACTATTTTCTGCAGTTTTTGCTCTGTATCTCCGAAATCTCTGGGCTTGCCTTTGCAAAAAACTAAACAGCAAATGTTCTCATCAATATGAATCTTGCGTCTTTTCAATCATTCAAATCGGTTAATCCGTTCTCCCGTAATCGTTCATGAAAGAATGTATCCGCACATACATACACACACACGCACACGAATACACACAAAATGTTCAAGAGGCTTTGAAACGTAAAGGGAACTAGTGGTGTATGGCATCGTACTTGCTGGAACTTCCCGTACCGAAAATTAACATTTTCAAAACAACTCTAAATTTTTTTTGAAAACTTGAAAAGGAGATTTTTGTAAATTTTGAAATTTTTGCAAAAAGTTACTTTTTTGAAACTTAGATTTTTTATAATTTGTTTTTTTATGTTTTAAATTCTTTTAAAAATTTTGAACTTTTTTTTGAAGCAATCGTGCTGTGTGCCTCATTTAAAAAAATATACAGAAGCGCGTAATCGCCGCGTAGCGGTTTAACGTGTAAATATTGGTACGCAATCCAAATGTAAACAAAATTTCAAATTAATATTAAAATCTCTGTAAAATATCTGATAATTTGATGTGCATATGTCTAATGAACATTTTTGATCGCCAGATGGCATTTCTTTTCACTTTTTCTGCTTCAACTCCGAAACCCTTAGACCTGCCTTGGCAAAAATTTAACCAATTCTTCATTTCGTCAATACAAATTGAATGTTTTTTTATTGAATGTTTGAACGGATGCTCCATTGTTTCAAAAATTGTATTACAATTTTCAGCATTTTTCGCTCCGTATCTCCGAAATGACTGGACCTGCGATAGCCAAAAACTAAACAGCACGTCTCCTTATCAAAACAAACCAAATATTTGTAGAATCATTAAAATCGGTTAATCCGTTCTCTCGTAATCGCCGACGAAAGATGGTATCCGCACATACATACATACATTTTCTCTGAAATATGACAAAATATACAAAAATCGTAAAAATTTTAGTCTCGCCTTTTTTGCGATTATCTTATCTTATAGTAATTCAAAAAAAAATAGTACACCCTATTTAGTTTCGCTTCCAATTCATCATCCCTTACAAATTCATTTACCAAAGTTTCGACCGGCTCTCCGTCTATTAACATCATTTTCGAACAAAATTAAAACGCAAAACTCGTAAATCCAGTTTGCGGCGTTTTACTTCTTCGTGCACAAATAAAATATTTTCTATCTCTTCTCCGAAGGGGGGAGTGGTGTGGCGCAGGTGTGCAATTTTATTGCAAAGGTAGAAAATTATAATTTCCACGAATAACAAGAAAGTGCGGCGATAAAATAGGTCGGAGTCGTAAAAATATTTTCCGGGTAATTGTCGTGGGTTGAAAATATTGTAATTAGTGGCGATTAGAGATTGAAGTAAAACTTTTTTGCTCTAGTAGAAATAAACAAGAAAGGAAAAATCTTATGATAACTTAAATTCTGTTATCATAACATTCTTCCTTGCTTTGTTTATATGTAAAATACGCCTGATCGCACGGCAGATGGATAGACATTTTCATACAAGGAAAAACATAAGATAGCGTTGCCATGACAATGCTATTTTCTTATGCAGAATTGCCCAAGTAAATGTGTTAATAAAATCTGTTTAAGCAATTAAAATATATTATCGACAATATTATTCTATCTAATAATGTTATTAATCTTATCCAATTATGATACGGAACCTTCCAGAAAAATATCTTGAAACTTATCGCAAAAACTATAAAACTGAATCGAGAAAATAGAAAAAAAAACTTTCGACATTGTTAGAAATTTGATTTTTCAAGGATTCCCTGCACGTCCTGGATATTATAGCATGGATTATATAATACACTCTCCATCTTATCGTAGAATGTGCTATTTTAGATTACATTAAGGAATATGGGGCACGTGAACAGAGCCGAACTCAGGGGAAAAATGAGTATAAAAAATGGTTTTTGGCAAAGAAAGGTCCTGTCGTTTCTTTGTAATTAATTGCTTATAATTTTTGGGCGATTTCATTAACTTTCTACAGGGTAAATTATAGTAATCGTCCAAAAATCGAAATTGAATGTTTTTGCATATCTTCACGTTTTAGAGGGTTCTGAACATTATGGCATACCTCAGAAAAAAAATGATGTATATGTATGTATGGATACAATTTGTTGTCCACGTTTTCGGGCGCATGAATCGATTTGAAAATGGTTCAAACAACATTCGATTCCTATTGATAAGGAGATGTGCTAATTAGTTTTTGGGAAAGGCAGGTTCAGCCGTTACGGAGATACAGAGCAAAGAGTGTAGAAAATAGAAATCGAGTTTTTGAGAGAACTCCTTAACACTTCACCACTGTTTGTGTTGACAAAACGATTTTGGTGAAAGAATTTTATTTTAATTTTTTTTAATAATATTCTCTTAGATTTTGTCTTAATAAGAGTAATGAAAGTTACAGTATTTATAATAATCTATTTGAAAACAATCAGTATTCCTTTAACATTTCGTTACGGTACGGGAAGTTCCAGCAATTTGCCTTAAGGAACAAAGCCATTGATATTTTGTATGGCGATAGGGTTTCTGGTCTTGATGAAAATACTAAAATATTGTAGGGCTGTGGTAGACCAGTGGTTAATTAAAAAAAAATTAATTAAAATTTGGATTATTAAGCCCCGTTTGTAGAAAGTACACCGTGTATGTATCAAGCGCAATTTTTGGAAATTTGTTGAAATTGGAAAATTTACAATATTTTCGTATTCGGTGCTTATTAATGACTCAAATTAATATATTGGTTTATTATCTATTAACTCGATTATTTACACATGCCAGGAAGTTCGTGCAACTTGCCTTAAGACAAAATATGCCTTTTTTACGAAGATCAATCAGTTCGCGTGCAGGGCCTTTCTTTGTTCTAGCCGAGTGATAACATCCGAAAGCAATTTGCTGATTGAAAAGCATTAAAAAGTCTACGTGAGGATCGAAAAGGCAGAACAGGATTGATAGGGAAAAAGGACGATTCAAAGGATAATGGTTTCTTAGTATTAGCCGTATGCCTGTTTATTATCTATAGATCTATTGTTTTATGTAGGTTTATCATCTGTAATTACATCAATATAAACGCAAATTTTGTTTGAAAAATTTATGAATTATATAAATAACTAATGGGGTGGGTGGTATCGTGCCTTAAGGCAAATTGCTGGAACTTCCCGTACCGTAACAAAATGTTCGAGGAATACTGAATGTTTTCAAATAGACTATTATATAATAAATATTGTAACATTGTCTAATATTGAAAGTTGAAATTATTTGTTTGAACTATAGTCAGAATTAAAAATAAAATCTGAAATATTTACGATATACAAAAACTAAAAAAAAAAAAAAAAGTTGGAACAAAATTTTTTTTCCAAAATCAATTATTTTGTTAAGACAAGCAGAAAGTTCTTTGAATCATTTAAATCGGACGCTTAGTTCTCTCAAAAACTGCCATTTTTTACATATTTAGCTCCGTATCTTCAAAATGGCTGGGCCTGCCTTTGCCAAAAACTAATAAACACTTCTCCCAATCATTACTAATTGAATGTTTTTTAGATGATTTGAATCGGATACTCCGTTCTCTCAAACATTCGATTTCTATTTTCTGCACTCTTTGCTCCGTATCTCCGAAACGGCTAGACCTGCCTTTGCCAAAAACTAATCAGCTCTTTTCCCTATCAATAGGAATCGAATGTTTTTTGAACCATTCAAATCGGTTGATCCGTGCGCCCTAAAACGTGACTGGAAATTTGTATCCACACATACATACACATACACACACACATCCATTTTTTCTGAGGTATGCCAAAACGTTCAGAAACCTTCAAAACGTCGAGAAATGTAAAAATTTTCAATTCCGATTTTCGGCCCATTACAATAACTTACCCTACGGGAAGTTAATAAAAAAGGACTCTACTGGCGAGCAAAAACTGATTTTCGACTCTTTTAACGAGCAAACTAATTTTCGAATTGAAATAATTAAAATGACTCTACTATCGAGCAAACTGAATTAAGAGATCAAAATTAAAACAATAACCTTGTGACAAATCATTTGAATTTCGGCCTAGAAGATAAAAAGGGACTCTACTGATGAGCAAACTATTTCAGGATATAAAATGAGAAATAGGACTGACGAGCAAACTAATTATCGATATAAAATGAGAAATAGGACTCTACTGACGAGCAAACTAATTATCGATATAAAATGAGAAATAGGACTCTACTGACAAGCAAACTAATTCTCTCTCTAATGATAAATTAGATTCTACTAACGAACAAATTGAATTTCAAGATTACTATACTGCAATATTCTACTGACGACAAAATTAGATATTAGCCTAGAAGATAAAAATGGACTCTACTGACGAGCTACTTTTATTCTCGAAATAAAATAGTAAGGAAGGACTCTACTGACAAGCAAATTAATTTTTAAAATAAAACAATAAAGAAGGATTCTACGGAGGAGTAATTTTCGACTTCATATAAAAATAATATTCTAGTGCCGGATATAGAATAACTTAGAAAATAAAAAAAGACTGGCAAGAAATATCATTCTTGATATACAAGGATAAAAAGGACTCTACTGACGACCAAACTGAATTTCGACATCAAAATAAATATAATACTTGCAATGACAACGGATTTAAATATTGACCTATAATATAAGAAAGGACTTTATTGACGAGCAAAATATTTCTAAAAATAAAATAATAAAAAGGACTCTACTGAAGAGCAAACTAATTCTGAAAATAAAATAATTAGAAAGGAATCTACTGACGAGCAAATTAATTCTCAAAATAAAATAATAAAGAAGGACTCTACTGACAAGCAAATTAAATTCCAATATCTATATTAAAATATTTTAGTAAAAATAATTTGAATATCGACCTAAAAAATACAAAAGGACTCTACTGACAAGCAAACCAATTCGATAAAACTCATTCTCGTTATAAATTAATAACAAAAAGAACTCTTCTACCTAGCAAATATTCAATCTCGACATTAAATAAAAAAATAATAATTCAGTGACGATTAATTTACACCAAATAACATAAAAAAATATTAACAACATAAAAAAATATTAACAACATAAAAAAATATTAACAACATAAAAAAAACTCTACTGACGACCAAATTAATTCTCAAAATGCTAATAAAACAAACTCTACTAACAAGCAAAATGAATTTTGACACCAAAATAAAAATAATGTATCAGTTCCTAACAATTTAATATCAATTTATAAAATAAAGAAAAATTTCGATAAAAAGGACTCTACTGATAATATTTTAGTGCCCAATGATTTAAACTTCAATTTAGAGAATAAAAAGGGGACTCTGCTGACGAGCAAACTAATTCTCTAAATAATAATAAAGGAGCTCCACTGACTAATTTCTCGATATAAATTATTAAAAAGGACTCTTCTGACGAGCAAACTGGGTATCAATATAAGATTATTAAAATGACTTTACTGACAATTGAAATTTCAAATCAGACTAAAATAAAATACAAAACAAAGTATCGACCTAATATATATATATATATATATATATATATATATATATATATATATATATATATATATATATATATATATATATATTGTCCTTGGCCCTCGGACTACTACAAAACAGCCATAGTCCGAGTCAGGTAATCAAAATAATGAGATGGAAAGGAGAAACTATCATCAAAATATTTACATGGAATATCGATCGCGAAAATATAGTGCTGTTAAAAACAGTATAACACACACATGTAATCTAGCATTATTTATTTCTTACCTAAATCATAAAGAATCCTCAAAATTATTTCAAATCTTTTGTTACTAATCTGCCCACATGAATTTATATATTCTAATATGATATTTATAATTGTTTTGTAAGTTTTTGTTTTAGACATGAAATTAATATTGTAATATCGATTTCGTGGTATATTTTTGGACAGCACTATAGTGAAATTATATTCTATGGCGCCAGTCCGTTGGTCGCCCTTAAAACTTATCGACAATAACAAAACACTTCATGTACATATAGTATATATATATATATATATATATATATATATATATATATATATATATATTTGTAATATTTTTGCAGCCCAACCGCCGAATTACAAAAAGATTAAATAACAAAATTATTTATTTCATTAAACGTTTCGACACTTGATGTGTTCATCTAAAAAGCATAACCTAAATACAAAGTTGATGATAAAAATAAATATATAAAAAAGAGGAAATTATACATACCAAACCAGGAAAAACAACAGAAAAAATTAATTATGATGTAAAATTGATTGAACACTAAATTTGTGTGAAATAATAAAATACTATTATATTAACAAACGAGAAATATAAGGAGCACATATTGCCCTCCTATATTTAATGTTATTGATAGCGGTGCATTGTGGACACTGATCAAGGTTTCTTCTCTGTTTCTCTTTCCCCTTTCGTTTCTCGCAACTCGCTCCCACTCCTTCATTACACGTGTATGACTACACTTGCGTTGTAACCTTGATCAGTGTCCACAATGCACCGCTATCAATAACATTAAATATAGGAAGGCAATATATGCTCCTTCGTTATTTCTCGTTTGTTAATATAATAGTATTTTATTACTTTACACAAATTTAGTGTTCAATAAATTTTACATCATAATTATTTTTTTTTTGTTGTTTTTCCGGTTTGGTATGTATAATTTCCTCTTTTGTTATATATTTATATTTATCATCAACTTTGTATCTATGTTATGTTTTTTAGATGAACACATCAAGTGTCGAAACGTTTAATGAAATAAATAATTTTGTTATTTAATCTTTTTTTTTAATTCGACGGTTGGGCTGCAAAAATATTACAAATATATATATAAAATATATATAT
>NW_020536999.1:5084459-5094459 GCF_003426905.1 Ctenocephalides felis | reverse complement strand
TCGAAACGTAAAATCAGTAAATCTGATTTATTTATTTCATTATGAAGTTCATTGTTTTTAATAATAGTGATGATGTTTTGAAAAAAATGTAATTTTTCACTAATGATGATTATGATTGTATCCAAAACGTACATAGAAATTTGATAGGTGTATGTGATTGTATATATACACGTATATATATATATATATATATATATATATATATATATGTATATATATATATTTACATATATGTTTCAAATTTGCTTTAAAATTCCAACCCGCGAAATGAAATGTTTATTTAGATATCCTCCTACGCAACATTCTTGTATTAGTGTGAGGGCTGGTGATTATTTTTAAAGTATATTTGCATTAGTAGCAACGTGCAAGAGTGTGTATTAACATTTAAGAGTGTTTGAAAACACGCACAAGTGTGTTAAGTAATGTAATAAGCGTGTGAAATTTTGTAAAAGAGAACAACATTTCGTAAAAGTGTGTAAAATTTTGTAAGGCTGTGTAAAAAATTGGAAGGGTGTGTAGATATTGTGAAAGTGTGTAAAAAGTGTAAAGTGTAAAGTGTGTAAATTTTTTGTTAAAGTGTGTCAAATAACATACAAGTGTGTAAAAAATGTAAAAGTGTTAAAAAATGTACAAGTGTGCGAAAAAATGTATAAGTGTGTAAACTTTTGTAAAAGTGTGTAAAACTTTATCAGAGTGTAAAAATTTTAACGTGTGTAAAAGTGTGTAAAACTTTATCAGAGTGTAAAAATTTTAACGTGTGTAAAAGTGTGTTAAATTTTGTGTGTTAAAAGTGTATTAAATTTTGTGAGTGTGTTAAGTTTTGTAATTTTTGTAGGTGTGTAAAATATTGTTAGGGTGTGTAACAAATTGGAAGATTGTGTAAACAATTTGAAGAGTGTGTAAACAATTTGAAGGGTGTGCAAAAAATTGGAAGAGTGGGTAAAGTAATGTTTAAATGTGTAAAATTTTGTAATGGTGTGTAAAATTTTGTAAAAGTGTATCAAATTTTGTAGGCATGTAAAATTTTGTAAGTGTATCAAATTTTGTAAGGGTTTGCCAAATATTGTAAAGGTGTTTCAAATTTAGTAAGAGTGTGTAAATATTTGTAAGAGTGTGTCAAAATTTGTAAAAGTATATAAAATAATGTAAAAGTGTGAATAATTTTGTTTAAGTATGCAAAATTTTGTAAAAATGTGTAAAATTTTGTACAAGTGTGTAAAATTTTGTATAAGTGTGTAAAATAATGTACAAGTGTGTAAAATAATAATTAGTAGAATTAAAAGAATGTGTAAAAATTTTGAAAGAGTGTGTGAAGTTTTGAAATGGTGTGGAAAATTTTGTAGGAGTTAGTAAAATTTTGTACAAATGTGCAAAATTTTGTACAAGTGTGCAAAATTTTGTACAAATGTGCAAAAATTGTGTACAAGTGTGTAAAATTTTGTGAAAGTATGTAAACATTTGCAAGAGTGTGTTAAATTTTGTAAATGTGTTAAAATTTTGTAAAAGCGTCTAAAACGGTGTGTAAAATTTTGACAGGTTGTGTAAAGTTTTGAAAAAGTGTGTAAAAAAAAGTTTAAGTATGTAAAATTCTGTAAGAGTGTTTAATAAATTGGAAGATTGATTACTTTTAATTTTGTGAAAGTGTGTAAATATTTGTAAGAGAGTGTCAAAAATTATAAGAGTGTGTGTAAAAATTTATATGAGTATGTTAAAATTTGTAAAAGTGTGTAAACATTTGTAAGAGTGTAATGACATTTGTAAGAGTGTGTGTAAAATTGTGAAAGTGTGTGTAAAAATTTGTAGAAGTATGTAAAATAATGTAAAATTGTGAAAGTGTGTGTAAAAATTTGTAGAAGTATTTAAAATAATGTAAAAGTGTGTAAAACAATGTAAAAGTGTGTAAAATAATGTAAAAGTGTGTAAAATAATGTAAAAGTGTGTAAAATAATGTAAAAGTGTGTAAAATAATGTAAAAGTGTGTAAAACAATGTAAAAGTGTGTAAAACAATGTAAAAGTGTGTAAAATAAAGTAAAAGTATGTAAAATAATGTACGAAAGTACGAAATTTTGTAAAATTTTGTAAAATTTTTTACAAGAGCACGAAACTTTGTAAAATTTTGTAAAAGTGTGTAAAATTTTGTAAGGGTGTATAAAAATTTGGAAGAATGTGTAAAGTAATGTTAAAGTGCGTAAACTAATGTTTAAGTGTGTAAAATTTAGTAAAAATTTGTTAAATTTTGAAAGTAAGTAAAAATTTGTAAAAATAAATAAAATTTTGTAAAAGTGTGTAAAATAATATAAAAGTGTGTCAAATTATGTCAAGACGTCTTAGACAGACAATTAATATATAACTGTAACATATGTAGCTGAATGTACTTTGTATAGCTTGCTATGAAAAATAAATACAAAAAAAAAAAAAAAAAAAAAATTATGTTCAAGTGTGTAAAATTGTGTAAAAATGCAAAATTTTGTAGAAGTGTATAAAGTTTTGTAAAAGTGTGTAAAATTATGTACAAATGTGTATAATAATGTACAAGTGTATATATTAATATATAAATTTGTAAAATAATGTAAGAGTGTGTCAAAATTTGCAAAAGTGTGTGAAATTTGGAGAAATGTGTGAAATTTTGTACAAGTGTGTGAAATTTTGTACAAGTGTGCGAAATAATGCACAAGTGTATAAAATATGTAAAATGTATAAAATATGTAAAAGTAACATTCTGTAAAAGTGTATAACATTCTGTGAGTGTAAAAAAATTTGTGAAAGCGTGTGAAATTTTGTAAAAGCGTGTAAAATTTTGTAAAAACGTGTAAAATTTTGTAAAAGCGTGTAAAATTTTGTAAAAACGGGTAAAATTTTGTAAAAGCGTGTAAAATTTTGTAAGGGTGAAAAATTGTAAGACTGAGTAAAAAAATTGGAGTCTGTGTGTCATAAATTGTAAGAGTGTTTGAAAAATTGTAAGAGTGTTTGAAAAATTGTAAGAGTGTTTGAAAAATTGTAAGAGTGTTTAAAAATTTGTAAGAGCGTGTATATATGTAAGAACGTGTAAAAACGTGTAAGATTGGGAAGAAAGATGTTAAATCGTGTAGAAACTTGTAAAATTTTGTAAAAAAACGTGTAAAATTTTGCAGGAACGTGAAAAATCTTGTAGAAACGTTTAAGATTGTGTAGAAATGTGTTAGACTATGTAAGATTGTGTAAAAGCGTGTTAGACAGTGTAGAAATGTGTAGAATTTTCTAAGAATGTGTAAAATTTTGTAGAAACGTAAAAGTGTGTAAAATTTGGAGAAGCTTGTGAAATAAATGCACGAGTGAGTAAAATTTTGTAAATGTCCGATAAATATTGTAAAAATCTGTAAAATATGTGTGTAATAATGTACAAGTGTGCAAAATAATGCAAAATAATGCACAAGTGCATGAAATATGTAAAAGTGTATAAATATATAAAAGAAACATTTTGTAAAAGTGTTTAACATTCTGTAAGTGTGAAAATTTTTGTAAAAGTGTTAAAAATTTTGAAAAAGCGTGTAAAAACGTGTAAAATTTTGTAAGAGTATGTTAAAAATTTTGTAAAAAAAATAGAAACCTTATATAAACATCAAAAAAATTGTAGTAACATGTAACATTGTGTATAAAAGTTTAGGTTAAAGAAGAAAAACCTGTAAAATCGTGTATGAAGATTGTGTGCAAACGTGTAAAATTATGTAGAAACGTTGACAGTGCAAGGATGAGTTCAAACATAGAAAAGTGTATATAGATATATTTCAAAATGGGCTTGCTAGCTCTCACACTATCGACCCTGTGTCCCCTTATATGTGCAATGTGACGTCTCGGGGCACATATTGTCAACTGGCTGCTGGAGCAGCAATTTGTCCTTTAATAAGATGCCAGCCAGTGGGAAATAACGAGAAAATGTTAAGAAAATAAGATACATGGCCTGCCTCTCCTGTCTTTATATTAAAATAGTTTAGTAGCTATTTCTATACTGCAGGAGGAACAGGAGGAGGAATTTATATAGTGAACTTTTGAAAGTTTTATATCTTGTGGTAGTAATATTAAACATATTTATGTAAAATATTTAATATAAAATAATTTGGAATATAGTTTTGAAGTAAAACTTCTTTGAAAAACATAGGAACTTTTTTGGTAAATTCCATCAACCAAGTTGCAAGAACTGCTAGTACATGTATATATATATATATATAATATATATATATATATATATATATCTTGATATTGTTTTTAGAACAAAATATTCATGTTTGTCAAATTTTACATAAAATAATTTTTTGAATGTTTAATAACTTGCAACTTTAATAACTTGGTTTGCTGAATGATGAGCTAACAGAATAGCTCGAAACGCACTAAAAAGATTTATATTTACGTTCTGGTTTTATTTTTCGACTTGTGGCTGCAAAACTGTATCATATATATATATATATATATATATATATATATATATATATGATTTAGTAGTTAATTTTGATGTTGAAATATATGAGTGAGTTCTTGAGGGCGATACATCAAACAAAGAGAAGCCAAAGATTTATAAAATAATCTTTATTTCCAAACGTTTCGACATTCAATTTAATGTCATCATCAGTGGATCTAAAAACAGTATGAAAATTAGCATATCTAGGTAATTATAATATATGTGGATTGGTAAAGTAACTATACAATAAGAGAAAAATTAACAAATAGCAACACTTAACAACAAATCAAATATAATTGAATGTCGAAACGTTTGGAAATAAAGATTATTTTATAAATCTTTGGCTTCTCTTTGTTTGATGTATCGCCCTCAAGAACTCACTCATATATATATATATATATATATATATATATATATATATATATTTCTACATGCAATTCGATTCAATTAAAATCAATGCCATTATTTCCCATGAACGAATTGACTATAACATTACTTTTATTAGTTGCATTTTGTTCCCCGATTATTTTATTAAACATTTTGAAAATATAACAATAGTGTTATATATTGTTAGAAAGCTGATAAAATTATCTACAAATCTGTATATAACGTTGAAAAAGTTTTCGAACAAAATTTAATATGAACTAGCTGTAAGTGGAATTCTGTCTTAAGGCAATTAGGGCATCGTGCCTTAAGGCAAATTGCTGGAACTTCCCGTACCAAAAATTATTATTTTTTAAAAACGATTAACATTTTTGAAAAAATTTTACTTCGAAAAAAAATAGATTTTTGAGAAACTATAAATTTGACAAAAAATACCGTTTTTTTGAAAAAAAAAATTTTTTATTTGAAAAAAAAAATTTTTTTGAGAAAAAATTTTTTTTTTGAAAACAAAAAATTTTTTTGAAAAAAAAATGTTTTCTTCATTTTGACATATTTTGAAAATTCTGAACTTTTTTTCAAAGCAATCGCACTGCTTGAACTGCATAGAGACGAAATGTCAAAGCTCGCAGGTGCCGCGCCGCCGTCTAACGCATAAGCATTGGTACGGAACCCATAGAAATGTAAAAAAAATTTATACTTATTGTTAAAATATCTATAAAATATCTGACAATTTGATGTGCATATGTCTAATGATCATTTTTAACCGCCGAATGGCATTTTTTTTTACTTTTTTCATTAGATCTCCGAAACCGCTAGGCCTGCCTTCATGAAAATTTGATCACTTCTACATCTTGTCAATACAAGTAAAATGTTTTTTGAATTATTCAAATCGGACGCTCCGTTCTCTTAAAAACGGAGGTACTGTTTTTGGCACTTTTTGCCCCGTATCTTCGGAACCGCTGGACTTGCCTTCACCAAAAACTAATCAGCACGTCTCCTTATCAATACGAATCGAATGCTTTTTGAATTATTCAAATCGGTTGATCCGTGTTCCCGAAATCGTCGACGAAAATTTGTATCCGCACATACATACACACACATACATACATACATACATACATACATACATACATACATACATACATACATACATACATACATACATACACACACACACACACACACATACATCCATTTTTTCTAAGGTATGCCAAAATGTTCAGAAACCTCTGAAACGTAAAGATATAAAAATTTTCATTTTCGATTTTTTTGCGATTACTATAACTTACCCTACGGGAAGTTAAAAATATGTAAAATTTAAACATTTTGTATCTATCTCGATTGTAGCCGATATATACTAGCTAACCCGGCAAACGTTGTTTTGCCATAAAAAATATGCCTAAATTGATAAAAAATTAATAAAAGCGCCAAAAATCAAATATTTAATAGATTTGGACTCTGATTCTTTGACAAATAGTTAAAAACTTGTTATAATTTTCAAAACTATTTGACATTTCATACTTCAAAAATTAATTCCCATGCATCATAGTGTTTTGTTCATTTTAATTTTGTTTATGTCATTTTTTTTTTCTAAATGAACGAATAAATTGGATTTTAGTCTAAATCAACGCAGTATCTTCATCTAAATATACTATTTTTTATATAAATATTTGATTTTTTACATTTGCATTTAATTGAAAAATAGTGAATGTAAATTTCTCCAATCCAATCGAAAATTAATATAATATGATAATATTTATTTTACAATAATGTTTTGTATCTATAATTTGTTTGGCAATATTGCCTATAACATAACTTGGAATAATTAATTTGTTTCCTATTGAAGTCGTTAAAAATTTGTTTTTTTTTTTAAATGTCAATTTTTTGTTTATGATTAATTTTAAATTCAATATGCCGCATTTTTATTGTGATCTCTGATCTATAAGGTTTTGATGAAGTTTTGTTATCCGAAATAATTTGGTAAAATAATCAAATAAATATAAATTATAAATCTATTTATCGAATTATTTTCATAAATATTGACAAATGACATTTCACTTTTTTTCAAGTCAACATTTATTCAAATTTATGAACATTGATTTTTAATTATATTTAAAAATATAAACAGTAATACTAAATATAGCATTTCATCTGATTTAGATATAAATGTTGGATATATCTATATATATGTATGTAACTGTCAAATATTTTTTTTCAAAAATCATAAATGTATTTTCTCGTATTTTGCATAAATTTTGACATTTGTCATTTTAGTGTTTTGTTTTTTTTTTTGAGTTATTTTCTGTCAAAATTTTTAGCAATTTATAAAAATTATATATTTATATTTTAAATTTGCTTTTCAAAATTTCCTCTAACCTAAGTTGGATATATATGCACGCGATGAGCCAATAAAATTTAAAATCGGTTCAGTAGTTTGGGCGCCCATCGCGAACATATATATATATATATATATATATATATATATATATATATACATATATATTTTCACATTCAATTCGATTCAATTAAAATCAATGCCATTATTTCCCATGTACGAAAAACGTCGTGAATATTTCATAACTTTAATAACTGTGAGTACCCGACTGTACATACTATAGTGTTGCCATATGACAAATTGAACCTGGTCAGCAGCCAAATGTGACAGATAGAATTACACTCGTTTCGAATTTATTAAAAAATACAATAAAAATTTAAATTGGGGCAAAATGGATGTATAGATATGGGGGAAACCTTTAGGCAAATTGCTGGAACTTCCCGTACTGTAATAAAATATTCGAGGAATTTTAAACGTTCTCCAATAGACTATTATAAATACAGTGACTTTCATTATTTTTGCTATCTTGTTATATCTGAGCAATCAAAATCAAATGTAAATCATAAATCAATTTATCTCCAGAGCATTAACAATCGTCATTTCATTTCGAATTCAATTTCAAAAAAAAAAAATTCTCAATTTGCACAAAATTGAAAAATCGCTCCCGTATAATCACAGTCTAAACGCATTCGCAAACAATTTTGTGCGACATTTTCACTTATACTGCGCTTTGTTCGGCGGCATTTTCACATTTTTCAATAATTTTCACAAAATTGGAAAAGTGCTCCAGTACAGAAACAGTCTAAACACACTTGCGAGTAAATTTGTACCAGGTTGTCACTTAGACTGTGCTTAGTCCGGGTGATTTTTATTTTTTTTACCAGAAATTTACATTTATACTTTTAATATAAAATTCAAAAAGTGCTCCAGTACAGAAACAGTCTAAACGCACTTGCGAAAACATTTGTACCAGGTTGTCACATAGACTGTGCTTAGACTGGGTAATTTTTGCAAATTTTGAACCAAAAATTACATTTATAAAATTCACATAAAATTGGAAAAGTGCTCCAATACAGAAACAGTCTAAACATACTTGCGAATATATTTGTACCAGAGTGGCGCTTAGACTGTGCTTAGCACGAGTGATTTTTTTTATTTTTTACCAGAAATTTACATTTCTATTTTTAATATAAAATTGGAAAAGTGCTTCAGTACAGCAACAGTCTAAACGCACTTGCAAAAACATTTGTACCAGGTTGTCATTTAGACTGTGCTTAGTTCAAGTGATTTTTTGATTTTTTTTACCAGAAATTTACATTTCTATTTTTAATATAAAATTCGAAAAGTGCTCCAGTACAGAAACAGTCTAAACGCACTTGCGAAAACATTTGTACCAGAGTGGCGCTTAGACAGTGCTTAGTCTGGATGATTTTTTTATTTTTTTACTAGAAATTACATTTTATAATTTACATAAAATTGGAAAAGTGTTCCAATACAGAAACAGTCTAAACATACTTGCGAATATATTTGTGCCAGAGTGGCGCTTAGACTGTGCTTAGACGGGTGATTTTTTTATTTTTTATCAGAAATTTACATTTCTATTTTTAATATAAAATTCGAAAAGTGCTCCAGTACAGAAACAGTCTAAACGCACTTGCGAAAGTATTTGTACCAGGTTGTCCCTTAGACTGTGCTTAGTTCGGGTGATTTTTTTTATTTTTTTACCAGAAATTTATATTTCTATTTTTAATATAAAATTGGAAAAGTGCTCCAATACAGAAACAGTCTAAACTTACTTGCGAATGTATTTGTACCAGAGTGGTGCTTAGACTGTGCTTAGTCCGGGTGATTTTTTGAATTTTTTACCAGAAGTTTACATTTTCTATATAAAAAAATTATATAAAATTGAAAAGTAAAGTAACAGTCTAAAACACTTGGGAATATATTTGTACAATGTTGTCACTTAGACTGTGCTTTTTAGGGTAATTTTTCTGAATTTTTAATAAAAATTACATTTTTATAAATTATATATCTAGAATTAAAATCATTATCGAAATCATTTTTTATATTCAAAAAAAATGTTTCAAACTTAAAAAAAAACTAGTGGGGTATGGCATCGAGCTTTAAGACAAATTTCTGGAATTTCGAAAAATAAACTTTAATTCAAAAAAATATTATTTTAAACAAAAAATTTGAACAAAAAAGCAATAGTTTCGTCAACACAGGCGCAAATGTTTTTGAATCATTCAAATCGGATGCTCATCTTTCACTCAAAAACTGTCATTTTTTTCACATTTAACTTTTTATATTCTAAACGGCTAGACCTGCCCTTGCCAAAAACGAATCACCACTTCTTTCCATTATTGCGAAATTAATGTTTGTTGAATCATCCAAATCGGACGCTCAGATCTCTCAAAGACTGAATACTATTTTTCATACTCTTTGCTCCGTATCTCCTAAACGGCTGGACCTGCCTTAACCAAAAACTAATCAGCACTATCAATAGAAAACGAATTATTTTTGAATTATTCAAGTAGGTTGACTGGTGAGCCCGAAATCGTGGACGTAAAATTGTATCCACACACACACACACACACACACACATCCACGTCAGAAATTAGATATTTTGTCGTAAAAAACTATTATCACACACACACATCCATTTTTCTTAGGTATGTCAAAATGTTCAGAAAGATGTGAAAATTATACCTATAGCGTTTATTTAACTGTGAACTTCTGAAAACTAACCTCCAAATAGCACAAATTCTAAACTAAGATTAGTAAGACTCCACACATATTTTACTTATAAGAGGAAACCTAGAGTACCTATAATTTCAAACTGTGCACC
>NW_020536999.1:4999057-5083459 GCF_003426905.1 Ctenocephalides felis | reverse complement strand
TTTCTTAACATTTTCTCGTTATTTCCCTCTGGCTGGCATCTTATTAAAGGACAAATTGCTGCTCCAGCAGCCAGTTGACAATATGTGCCCCGAGACGTCACATTGCACATATATAGGGGACAGAGGGTTGATAGTATGGGAGCTAGCAAGCCGACTTTGAAATATATTTATATACACTTTTCTAGGTTTGCAATCATCCTTGCACTTTCAATATATTTTTACAAATTTAAACGTTTTTACTCGACCTTACACTTTGAACATGTTCTTTGACATATTACATTGTGGGGATCAAGCAGGCTAGTCATGACAGAGAAAAACAATTGGACTTGTCATTTTGATATCGTATTATTTTATAGTCAATAAATTTTATATATATTTTATACAAGTAGAGTTTATACTTTCATAAACATTACTACTCCCACATTGCTGACCCACGACATATTTCCACACAATCTTTGTACAGAATTCTACAAGTTCCTAAAAATTCTTACTCGTTTCTATAAAACCCAAAACACTTTCACACAATTTCAAACGTTTATGCACGATATCACAGGTTCCTACAAAATATTTCACATTTCTACACAATTTTTCACGTTTTTACAGGATTTTTTACGTTTTTACAAAATTTTACACGTTTCTAACACGATTTTTTTACGCTTTTACACGATCTTACACGTTTCTATACGGTCTAACACGTTTTTACACGATGTTATACACGGTTTTACACGATGTTACATGGTTTTACACGATGTTACACAGTTTTACAAGGTCTAATACAATTCTACACGGTCTAACACATTTTTACGCACGCTTGTAAATATTTACAATCTCACAAATTTTGATACACTATCACAAATTTTTTAACACTCTAGATTTTTTGAGAGTGTTCAAAAATTTGTAAAAGTGTTCAACAATTTTTTTAACACTCTTACAATTTATTACATACTCCTACAAGCTTTTGTGCACTCCTACAATTTTTGACACACTCTTACAATTTTTGACAAACTCTTACAAATTTTTAAGCACTCTGAAAACTTCATAAGAGTGGTTAAAATCTTGTAAGAATGTTTGAAAAAATTGTAAGAGTGTTCAAAAATGTGTAAAACGTTTTTACTAATTTTTATCTTTCACAATTCTTCAAAAACTCTTACAAATTTTTACACATTCTTATAAACTTTTACACACTTTTACAAATATTCACACACTTGTACAGACGTTTACGCACTCTTACAAATGTTTATACACTTTTAAAAATTTTAACCTACTCTTACATATTTTTACACACTTTTAAAAATGTTTACACACTTTTCCAGGTTTGTTTACGCACTCTTACAAATGTTTAGACACTTTTAAAAATTGTAATCTACTTTTATAAATTGTTATTCTTACAAACTTTTACATAGTCTTACAATTTTGTTCACACACTTACAAAATTTTACACACTCTTACAAATGTCTACACACTTCTACAAAATTTAACTTATACACCCTCCTACAAATGTTTACACACTCTCATAAATAAATTTTAATACACTCTTACAATATCTATATACTCTTATAAATGTCTACATTCTTTTTCAAAATTTTACACACCTTTAAAAAAATTTACACACCCTTACAAAATTTTACACACCCTTTTAAAATTTTACACACCCTTTTAAAATTTACACACCCTTTTAAAATTTTATACACCCTTACATAATTTTCCACACTTACACTTGTACATTTATTTCACACACTCGTACATTTATTTCACGCACTTATATATTATTTTACACACTTGTACATTATTTTACACACTTTTACAAATTTTTACAAATTTACACAAAATCTTACACACTTTTACATATTTTGACATACGCTTACACTATTTATACTTTTATATTATTTTATACACTTGTATATTATTTTTCACACTTGTATATTATTTTACACACTTGTACATTATTTTATATACTTTTACAAAATTTCACACACTTTATAATTTTACACACTCTTACAAATTGTAAGACACTCTTACAAATTTCAACACATTCTTGCAAATGTGTACACACTCGTACAAAATTCAACACACTATTACTTTTATTATTAAATTTTACATACTTGCACATTATTTTACACACTCTTACAAAATTTTACACAACTTCACAAAATGTTATACACCCTTACAAAATATTAAATACTTGTATATTATTTTACATACTTTTACCAAATTTTACACACCCTTTCAAAATTTAACACACTTGTACATCATTTTACACACTTGTACAAAATTTTACAAACTTGTACATTATTTTACATACCTATATAAAATTTTACACACCTATCCAAAATTTTACACACTTACAAATCATTTTACACACTTTTACAAAAATTTTCAAACATTTACAAACTTTTACATAATTTTTCATACTTGTACATTATTTTAAACATTTTTACAAAATTTGACTTACTTTGACTAAATTATACATATTTTGACGAAATTTTACACGCTTTTACAAATTTTGACATACTTTTACAAAGTGTTACACTCCTTCAAATTTTTTAAAACTCTAAAAATTTGTGTGAGTGTTAAAATAATTGTAAGAATGTTTTATAAATTGTGAGTGTCCAAAAAAATTATAACTGTTAAAGTATTTGTCAAACACTCTTACAATTTCTTACCGAATTTTTTAATACTCTCTCAAATTGTGAAACACTTTTACAAATTTCTACACACTTTTATAAATTTTTACACACCCTCAAATTTAGACTTTTAAAAAACTTCACACACTTTTACAAAATTTTACACACTTTTACAAAATTTTACACACTTTTACAAAATTTTACACACTTTTACAAAATTTTACACACTTTTACAAAATTTTACACACTTTTACAAAATTTTACACACTTTTACAAAATTTTACACACTTTTACAAAATTTTACACACTTGTACATTACTTTACACACTTGTGCGCGTTTTCAAACACTAAGTTATAAATGTTTATTAACACTCTTGAACGCTTTTAAATGCAAATAGACTTCAAAAATCATCACCAGCTCTCACACTAATACAAGAATGTTGCGTAGGAGGATATCTAAATAAACATTTCATTTCGCGGGTTGGAATTTTAAAGCAAATTTGAAACATATATGTAAATATATATACATATATGTAATATATATATATATATATATATATATATATATATATATATATGTACAAACGCCTATCAAAAATCTATGTACGTTTCGGCTGCAATCTTAATCATCATTAGTAAAAAATTAATTTTCTTCAAAAATTTTTTTTTTAAATAGCATCACTATTATTAAGAATAATGAATTGAATAATGAAATGAATAAATCAGTAGTAGTAGATCTGATGATCTACTGATTTTACGTTCAGATTTTTTTCAACATGCATTTTCAGTGCCTCAAACCATTCCAAAGCCTCAAAATAATTCAATAACTAAAAATCACTACAAATCACTAATGTAATTTGAACTTGAGATTGTCTATTTTTTCTAAATCGTGCATTTTAATAATTAAAAACAAATTTTCTTCTAAATTCTGTTCTATCAGTATTTGTCTAGGAACTTTCTACCAATCAAAAAAAAAATATGATTACTAGTTTTCATTAATTTAGCTCTAACTATTTAAATTTGTTAATTTGTGCATTTTATTAAGCTCAAAAAATATTTTTCAAAAATTCTATTCGTTGTCTAGGATTTTTCTACCAATCGCTATACTAATAAAACACTAACAATCACTAATTTAAAATTTCAATTTTCGACTTATTAATTTTAACTCTGGTCTATTTAATTTTTTAATTCGTGCATTTTAAAAAGCTAAAAAAATATTTTTCAAAAATTCTGTTCTATGAAAGTTTTATCTAGGAATTTTCTACCAATCACTAACTATTTTTTGTTAGTACCTGACTAATGCTCCTAAAGCTACTAGAACTTGCACTTCTAGCCTGGAAATCGTAATTTTGGATTAAAATTTGAAAAAAATTACATATTTAATTATGTACTTTTTTAAAAGATATAGTATTTTAATTTTTGAATTTTAGATATACCATTTTGTTCAGATTTTCATAATTTCTTTTACAAAAATGCTCTTGTGATTGTAACAAAGTTAAATCGTAATTAAATTAACGACTTCTAATTGATATAATTTTAAAAAAATATTAGTTTTTTCTAAAAATTTTATTAAATGTTTTTATCTTTTATCCTTTACCTTGCTCCTCGATCTAGGTGCAAAATCCTCCTTCGAAGATTCCTTCGTTTATCCTTAAGGATCATCCTGGCAGCCGCAAATGCCATTTTGCTATTTTTTAGATTTTTTGTTTACAAAAGTAGGGTTAGTTTCACCTGTCGCCCTCCTTTTCGGAACTCTCCACGTTCGATTGGAGTTTTATTAGAATCGGGCAACACTTTTGGTTCATTTAAATACACTTTTTAGGTAAACACTTGCCGGTTGTGGTTGTGGTAACACTTTTTTTTGTTGAGGTTGCACTTTAAAGTTGTTTTGAGGTTTTGGATGTTTGAGGATACATGATGGATTTTTTTCTGTTATAAGTAATGATATGTATATGTGTATATGTGTATGTATATTATATATATATATATATATATATATATATTATCTAATTTAAGATTCAAATTCTATCAACTTATCATTTAAATTTTCTACCATTTAATTTCACATAAACTTAATTATTTTAAAATCTCATTTTCTTTTATTTTATTTTTTTGGAATTTAATTATCCTGTTTTTTGAAATTTAATATATTTCGAATTTTATTCTTCTGAAATTTGTTTTTTCTTGAATTTTGTTTTTCTGAATTGTTTTATTGGAATTTTATTTTTCTGGAAATTTATTCTTCGTTTTATTTATATAAAATTTAATTTTTCTGAAATAATTAATATTTATGAAATTAAATTTTTATTGAGTTTAATTTTACTCTGGAATTTATTTTACTCTGGAATTTAATTTTACTCTGGAATTTAATTATATTCTGGAATTTTATTTGACTCTGACATTTAAATTTGACTAGAATTTAATTTTGACTAGAATTTAATTTTGACTAGAAATAAATTTTACTCTTAATTTAATTAATTTTTTTGGAATTCAATTTTCCTTATAATTTTTCTGCACTATAGACAATAATTCTAGAATTTTGTTCATTTTTGGAATGTTTTATTTTTGAGAAATTCTAAATTCTAGACTTCAGATACATTTCTAGATTTTATTTGTACATTTTAAATTAAAAAAATTATTTTGAAATTTTATTAATTCCGAATTTTAGTTATAATGTTTGAATTATTCCAGAATTTATATAATTATTCCACGATATTTCCACAATTTGCACAATTTTTAATTATTACAAAACTTTTATTTACTCCAGAATTTTTAATTTTTCCCGAATTTAGTTAATTATTACAGAATTTAATTGTACTAGAGTTTAGGTAAACATTCTAGAATTTTATTTAGTTATTCAAGAATTCTATTTTAATTATTCCAGAATTGTGTTAATTATTCTAAAGTTTTATAATTATTTCAAATATAATTCATATTTATTAATTCCAAAACTTAATTTTAATTATACCAGGATATAATTTATTTCAGAATTTTATTATTTATTACAGAACTTCAATTTAGCTAAATATTCTAGAACTCCGTTATTTAATTCTAGAACCTAATTAAATTAAAAAAATAGTGAATTTCTATTTATCCAAACTTTTCATAATTATTTCAGAATTTTGTTGATTATACCAGAATTTTGTTTATTATTCAGAATTTAGACAATTATTACTGAATTTAGTTAACTATTCCAGAATTTATTACATAATTTATTTATGCCAGAATTTAATCTGATTTTTCCTGAATCTAATTTATTTACTCCAGAATTTAATTTGTTCATTCCAGAATTTAATTCAATTATTACAAAATTTAATTTAATTACTCCAGAAGTTATTTCAATTATTCTTGGATTTTTAATTATTCCAGAATTTAATTAATATATTAGATAGAGTTTCATTATAGAATTTAAGAAATTCCAAAATTGAGAAATCAAAATTTAAGGACTTGAAATTAAAGAAATTTAAATATTGGACACTTGGAATTTAGAAATTCAAATAGGCTTTTGAAATTTAAGGAATTTAATTATTGGGAACTTGAGTTTAAATATTGAGGACTCGAAATTTGGGAAATTGTCAATATCGATGACTGAAAATCCAGTGAAACTAAAATTCGAGGAATTTAATATTGTTGGATTTCAAATATTGAAAGTTTTAAACTTGAAAATTTATTTCAAATAGAACTGTGGGAATGCAGAATTATAAGACACTCATTGGGTAACACTTTCAATTTCAATTAATTTAAGTTTTACTTCATTTTTTGTATACTAGTAATTATATATAAATTACCATATTTGATTTATATTCCAGAAATTAATTATTTTTGTACTTACAATTAGTTAATTAGTCTAGAATTCAATTAAATGGAACTTAGTTAATTATTCCAGAATTCAATCATTTAAAACTTTGTTAATCATTCTAAAATTTAATTAGTTCAAAATCGAATTAATTATTCTAAAATTTATCTATTTATTCCAGAATATAATTATTACAAATTTTTGTCAATTGTTTTACAATTTAATTATTATAGATTTTAATTAATTATTCTACGACTTTTCTGTAACTTTATCCAGAATTCAATTATTACTGATATTAGTTAACTATTCCAGAATTTAGTAGATGTGAGTTCTAGAATTTAAAAAATTTAAAAGTTGAAATTGAAAGAATTTCAAATTTGGTAAAATTTAAGTAAAATTTAAGTTTATTTTAAGAAAATTAAAAGTTTTAGGATTCGAATTTATGTATTCAGGACTTTAGGAAAGAAATTTATATATTTAGGACTTGAAATTTAAGGAATTTAAACATCTTGAAATTTTTGGAATTTAATTATTGGCCTCTTGAAATGTCTGAATTTTACATATTGAGTACACGAAATTTCAAAAAAATTTAATATCGATGACTGGAAGTCTCAGAAATCTAAAAATTGCGTTATTTAAACAGTAAGAGTTTTAAACCTAAAAAAATGTTTTTAATTAAAATTGTAAGATTAAAGAATTTTAAGTTACTCATCAGGTATCACTTTATTTAATTAATCAATAAATTAATATTATTCAAATAATAGAGAAAATAATGAAGGATTTTGGCGTGATTAATTAAATTCTAGAATTATCTAAACTTTAAAATCTAAAGTAAATCTAGGGTTATCTAAAAATTCAAATATATTAAATTTCAGAAAAACAAAACTCCAGAAAAATTTCGGAAGAATTAAATTACAAATATAATATATTTAAGAAAAATCAGAAAAATTATATTGCAGAAAATATAAAATTCAAGTTTTCAAAATCATCCATGAAAGTAAACTTTCAGAAGGATAAAATTCAAAATATAATATATAGGGTTTGCCAAATATTTTTTTTTTTTGAAAACTACTGAATATTTTCTTCAGTTCCTTTTTCTATTTGAAAGTACAATCCTTTCAGTTAATAATGAAATTAATTTAGTTAATAATGATTATAATAATTTTATTCAAAAATGAAAAAAAGCCTCGGCTGACCGTTGAAAAATAATGAAAATGAAAAATGTTAAATGGCATACCCTATATTTAAAAAAAAATCAGAAAAATTAAAGTCCACTTTCAATTTTTATAAATTCACTTTACCATATAAATATGCAATATGATTTTTATATACTAGTAATTATATATAAATTATCCCGGCCGCAAATTACTCAAACAACTTCCGTTCTCATTAAAACTAAATACAACCCCCAACCCTCAATCCTTCAACCCTAGACAAATTATTATTTTTCTCGTAATTACTATATTTTCCTCGTCCCCAAATAATCAATAAATCCGCCTACTCCTCCGGCAACCCGTTCAATTCATTCGATTCGAATCGAATTGCGCCGTTAATGACAACGAACGAGAGTAGTAATAAATGTCACGTACGAATTCGTGACCTCTCGTGTGTCAGTCACTCATTGTCAGTCAATCGGTCATTCAGTCAGTGACCGCAAATTAAATGACAACGAGGGATGATCATTAAATTATTATCATTAAATCGGTAAAAGGCTTTATTGGATGGGATTTGGAGTTACGCAAGGGATGGTGTGAGGGTCTCTGTAGAATTGTTGAAAAATTTAGAAAAGTATTTTTTGGGAATTAAAGATAAATGTTTTATTAGTTTATTTAATTAACTTTCCGCGGGAAATGTTATATAGTAATCGTCCAAAAATCGACTCTTGTATATTAGATATATATATATATATATATATATATATATATATATATATATGAAGTGTTTTGTTATTGTCGATAAGTTTTAAGGGCGACCAACGGACTGGCGCCATACAATATAATTTCACTATAGTGATGTGCAAAATATCCTACAAAATCGATATTGCAATATTAATTTCATAGTCTTACACAAAACTTATAAAACAATAAAAATGTTTTAAAAATCAAATCAGAATACAATAATTAGTCAATCAAATGATTTTAAATAATTTTGAGAATTTTTTTATGATTTAGAAAGCAAATATCACGAATATTATAAAAGAGGACTCTACTGACGAGCAAACCAAATAACAAAAAATAAGATAATAAAAAAGACTTTACTTACGAGCAAACTGAATTTCGACATCCAAAATATTCTAGTTAAGAACTAATTAAATATCGATAAAAGATGAAAAAGGACTCTACTGACGAGCGAACTATTTTTTTTCACAACACTACATTTTCGCGATCGATATTCCATGTAAATATTTTGATGATAGTTTCTCCTTTCCATCTCATTATTTTGATTACCTGACTCGGACTATGGCTGTTTTGTAGTAGTCCGAGGGCCAAGGACACATTTATAGAATTTTTTAAATTTGTTTTGCTCATCAGGAGAGTTATTTTTTTATTTTACATTAAGAATCAGTTTGCTCTTCAGTAGAGTCTTTTCTTACTTCTATCTGAAAAAAAGTGACAAACCATTTATATATCGACCTAAATGATCAAAAACGACTCTACAGACGAGCAAAAATAAAGAAGATTCTGCTGATGAATAAATAAATAAAAGATCTTATCTCATATTTGATCATGCTTTAGAGAACCTTATTTCATATGTTTAAATAGTTTGAAATAAAAATACAAATTAATACACAAATGTTGATCTTTTTTTCTATTTAAAAAAAATTCTTTGAAGATTTGGAATTTTTTTAAAAATTTTGAAACCGCTGGATCTGCCTTTCCATAAAACATAATCATGTATGTTAAACCATTGTAATCGGTTGCTCCGATCTCTCAAAAACTGCACTTTTCTGCACCGTATCTCCGTAACGGCTGTACCTGCCTTTGCCAAAAACTAATCAGCACATCTCTCTATCGATAGAAATCAAATGTTTTTTGAATCATTCAAATCGGTTGAACCGTGATCCCAAATTCGCCAACGAAAAATTGTGTCCACAGATACACACATTTTTTCTGAGGTATGCCAACATGTTCAGAAACCTCTGAAACGTGAAAATATGCAAATATTTTCATTTTCGATTTTCGGCCCATTACTATAACTTGAAGGAGAGTTAAAAATGACTCTACTGTCGAGCAAACTAATTCTCGAAATAAAATGATAAAAAAGGGACTATTCTGCCGAGCAAACTAATTTTTGATATGAAATAATAAAAATGCCTCGACTGACGAATAAACTGAATTTCGACATAAAATAAAAATAATATTCTACAGACGACTCTACAGACAAGTAAACTGATTTTCGATATAAAATAATAAAATAAACTCTACTGACGAACAAACTGCATTTTGCTTTGCAGACTATTAAATTGAATATCAACCTAGAAGATGAAAAAGGACTCTACTAACAAGTAAACACATTCTAGATATAAAATAATAAAAAAGGGGCACTACTGACGAGCAAACTAATTTTCAATAAGCACTATTAAAAAAGGCTCTACTGACTAGGAAACTGAATTTTAACATTAAATTTAGAATAATAATCTAGAAACGAATAATTTAAAAATCGACCTAGCATAAAAATGACTCTACTGACGAGCAAACTGCAAGTAATATTCTAGTTTCAAATAAATTTGATAGTAGATAAATTTTCTACTGAAGAGGAACTGAAAATACTAAAATACTTGGATTCTACTGATGAGCAAACTAAATTTCGATATCAAATAAAAATTACTTTTTTGACCTAGAACATAGTGTAAAGGACTCTACTGACGAGCAAACTAATTCTCGATATAAAATTAGGAAGAGGACTTTACTGACGAGCAAACTGAATTTTGACGTGAAATGAAAAAAATAATATTCTGGCTACGAACAATCTTAAATATCGAATTAGGCGTAATGTAGAATACTATGTGGAAAATCGTATCAACCGTGAACGTTTTAATGAGGTTCTACTGTATATATCTATAGTTTTATACGTTGTCCGAGCCCTTCACTCATCCTTTTTTATTTCAATCCTGTCTTTCGATCCTCACGTAGACTTTTTAATGCTTTTCAATCAGCAAATTGCTTTCGGATGTTATCACTCGGCTAGAACAAAGAAAGGCCCTGCACGCGAACTGATTGATCTTCGTAAAAAAGGCATATTTTGTCTTAAGGCAAGTTGCACGAACTTCCTGGCATGTGTAAATAATCGAGTTAATAAATAATAAACCAATATATTAATTTATGAGTTTTTTTATAAGTATACCAAATAAGTATTCAGACAAATTTTCTAAAAATTGCGCCTGATACATACACGGTGTACTTTCTACAAGTGTGGCCTAATAATCCAAACTCTAATTAATTTTTATAATTGAACCACTGGTCTACCACAGCCCTACAATATTTTAGTATGTTTATCAATACCAGAAACTCAATCGCCATACAAAATATCAACTAGTGGCGAATGGCAACGTGCCTTAAGGCAAATTGTTGGAAATTCCAGTACCGTATTAAATTGTTCGAGGAATATTAAATGTTTTTTAATAGATTATTATAAATACTGTAACTTTTATTATTCTTATTAGGACAAAATATAAGAGCTTACGTATTGAAAAAAATATTTTTTGTAACTTAAAAGAAATTGAAAAGAAAATTCTATCACCAAAAGCAATCGCTTCGACATCACAAGCAGAAAGTTTTTTGAATAAAGAAAGCAAACTAATTCTTGAAATAAAATAATGAGAAAAAACTCTACTGATAAGCAAACTAATTCCGAAAATAAAATAATAAAAAAGGACTCTACTGACGAACAACCTAATTCTCAAAATAAAACAATAAAGGACTTTACTGACGAGCAAACTAAATCTCGAAATAAAATAATAAAGAAGGACTCTACTGACGAGCAAATTAATTATCAAAATAAAATAATAAAGGACACTACTGACGAGCAAATTAATTATCAAAATAAAATAATAAAGGACACTACTGACGAGCAAACTAATTCTCAAAATAAATTAATAAAAAGGACTTTGCTGACGAGCAAACTAATTCTCAAATTAAAATAATAAAGAAGGACTCTACTGACAAGCAAATTAATTCTTAAAATAAAATTATAAAGGAGGACTCTACTGATTACTATATATACTATACTCAAGCAAACTTGAAGTAATATTCTACTGACAAATAAATTAATATAGATCTAGAAAATAATAAGAGACTCTACTAACGAGCAAACTCATACTCAAATTGTAATAATGAAAAGGACTCTACTGACGAGCAAACTAATTTTTAAAATGTAATAATAAAAAGAACTCTACTGACGAGCAAACTGAATTCCAATGCCGATATAAAAATAATATTTTAGTGACGAATAATTTAAAAATGGACCTAGAAGATACAAAAGAACTCTACTGACGAGCAAACTAATTCACAAATTAAAATAATAAAGGAGGACTCTACTGATGAGCAAACTTAAAGTAATTAAATATTATTAGAAATTAAGAAAAGAGTCTACAGACGAGCAAACTTTGTCAACATTTGCAAATAATACTGATAAAAAGTTTAAACATTTGTATGACTCTGTAAGGATCAGAGATGTGAATGCTACAAAAAAAACTATTTTGGTGTGCAAACTTTATTCAAACTTACAAAATTTAATGAAAAAATGCTATATCTGCCCTATGGCTCTGCAAGGATCAGAAGGGAACTCTACTGACGAACAAACAGTCCTAAATAAAGAAAAAATGTAAAACACAAAAAAAATACGATATAAAAATTTGCACTGCCGAAAAGGTAAAAACTTTAATAAAACAGCAGAAAAAGAAACTGCACCCCCTAACAAACTAAATTTCTATGAAAAAAATACAAGAAGATGTAAAAAAAAACTCTACTAATGTACAATTTTATTTATTAGTATTTTTCCCCAAATTCAGCCCTGTCCCAGTGCCCCATATTCCTTAATGTAATCTAAAATAGCACATTCTACGATAAGATGGAGAGTGTATTATATAATCCATGCTATAATATCCAGGACGTGCAGGGAATCCTTGAAAAATCAAATTTCTAACAATGTCGGAAGTTTTTTTTTCTATTTTCTTGATTCGATTTTATAGTTTTTGCGATAACTTTTACGATATTTTTCTTAAGGGTTCCGTATCATAATTGGATAATCTTATGAATATTATAAGATAAGATAATATTGTTAATATATTTTAATTGCTTAAACAGATTTCATAAACACATTTACCGGGCTTTTTCCTTGTTAGTGATACTATGAAAATGTCTATCTATTTGCCGTGCGATCAGGCGTATTTTACATATAAACAAAGCAAAGAAGAACGTTATGATAACAAAATTGTAGTTATCATAAGATTTATTTCTACCAGAGCAAAAAAGTTTTACTTCATTCGCATATTACCTCTAATTACAAAATTTTCAGCCCACGACAATTACCCGGAAAATATTTTTACGACTCCGACCTATTTTATAGCCGCACTTTCTTGTTATTCGTGGAAATTATAATTTTCTACCTTTGCAATAAAATTGCACACCTGCGCCACACCACTCCCCTCTTCCTTCGAAGAGATAGAAAATATTTTATTTGTGCACGAAGAAGTAAAACGCCGCAGACTGGATTTACGAGTTTTGCGTTTTAATTTTGTTCGAAAATGATGTTAATAGACAGAGAGCCGGTCGAAACTTTGGTAAAGGTTTTATAAGGGATGATGAATTGAAAGGGATGTTAAATTGGGTATATATATATATATATATATATATATATATATTGTTTTTGCCTTACTGTAGGGTAAGTTATAGTGTTCGTAAAAAAGTCGTTAATGAAATTATAAACACGAAAATTAATTTTAGAAAAAAATTATGTGTGCGTATCTTTATGTTTGTATGTGCGGATACAATTTTTTATAGGCGATTATAAGAGGATGGATTAACCGATTTTATTGATTCTAAAAACATTTGGTTTGTATTCATGGGAAAATGTGCTGATTAGTTTTTGGCTAAGGTAGGTTCAGCCGTTTTGGAGATACGGAGCAAAAAGTGCAGAAAATTGTAATACAGTTTTTGAGAGAACTGAGCGTCCGATTTGAATGATTCAAAAAACATTTTACTTGTATTGACAAAATGAAGAGTTGGTTAAATTTTTGGTAAGGCAGGTTCAACGGTTTCGGAGATTTAGTAAAAAAAAGTAAAAAAAAAATGACATTTGGAGGTCAAAAATGATTTTTAGACATATGCACATCAAATTATCAAATATTTTATAAAGATTATAATAATGAGTATAAATTTTGTTTACATCTTTATGGGTTTCGTACTAATGTTTATTCATCAGCCTGCGAGACAGCGCTTACGCGCTTCTATTTTTTCGTTTCTAAAATAGCCACGCAGCACGATTGCTTTAAAAAAAGCTCAAAATTTTCAAAAAGATTCGAAATATAAAACAGTGAAAATATAAAAAAAACTAAGTTTCAAAAAAGTCATTTTTTTTTTTTAAATTTCAAAATTTTCAAAAATCTCATTTCTAAGTTTTCAAAAAATTTTAAAGCTTTTTTGAAAAACATAATTTTTGGTACGAGAAGTTCCAGCAACTTGCCTTAATTTGCACCGCTTGTTTATCTTTACGTTTCAAAACCTCCTGAACATTTTTCGTGTATTCGTGTGTATGTGTATGTATGTGCGGATACAATCTTTTATCGGCGATAACAGGAGAATGGATCAACCGATTTGAATAATTCAAAAAACACTTGATTTGCAAAAAATTGTAATACAGTTTTTGAGACAACGGAGAATCCGATTTGAATGATTCAAAAAACATTCAATATGTATTGACAAAATGAAAAATTGGTTACATTTTTGTGAAAGCAGGTTTAAGGGTTTCGGAGATCGAGTAGAATTTTTTTTAAAAAAATGCCAATTTGAGGTCAAAAATGATCATTAGACATATGCACTTCAAATCATTAGATATTTTATAGAGAATGGTTTGTATTTTTATGGGTTCCGTACCAATGTTTAGCCGTTAGACTGCGTCGCGGCGCTTACGCGCTTCTATATTTCTACTTTAAAATATGCACGCAGCACGATTGCTTTGAAAAAAAACGCTCCAAATTTTCAAAAAAATTCATAATATAAAAAATCAAATTAAAAAAAAAAGACATTTTTAACTCCAAATTTTTCAAAAATCTCATTTTTTCAGTTTTCAAAAATGATTTAAAGTTTTTTGAAAATTTTAATTTTTGTACAGGAAGTTCTAGCAAATATAAAAACATGGTATTTATGTGGGTCACAAAAAAAAAATCAACTTTAAATAAATAATTAGCACTAAAAACATGATTAAAGCTTGTAAAAACTCATATGCTCGATCGCAATTAATAGTTTGATATAAAATTTTCATAAATTAGATATAATTTCATAAATTTGGTGGGCAACCAAGATGCGTTTCTTTAGTATTATCGAACTTGAGAAATACATGTTATTTATATGAGTCACGAACAAAATCAGCTTTAAAAAAATAGTTAGCATCATAGTTACATTTTAAAAAGAAATTTAAAAAAATCTTAAAAATGTCTTATTTGGTTGTCTAAAATGACCATTACATTATTACTTTGGCTCCCCGTCTATTACAATTTCCTCACAAAGGCAAAACAAATTCACAAAGGCTCATAATTTTATTACGGCCGTGAAACGTAATCTGTGAATAATCCTCCTCTAAACTTTATCTCCGACTTAATGGACTCGAAATGATGCCTCGTGTTCTTGTCCTTGTCGCCATAATCTTGCTTTATTGTTTACGAAACACGAATCGATATTAAATTTTATACAAGATTTATGGATGAACTTAATAGGCTCTCTACTTAATCTTGCAACTCGCTTAAAGTTAGTTGAGAACAGATTAGTATTAAGAATAGTTATTTTAATTACTTACTTAGCTTGGTGTGCTCGTTAAGGACATAATGTGGTTTTTATAAGAGATTCTGGCGTGATTTTTGAGTTCCTGGTGTATTTTTTGAGATCCTGACGTATTTTGGAAATTCTGACGTGATTTTGAAGAGCTTGACGAGCTTCATAAGAGCCTGAAATGTTCTCTAACAATCTCTCTAATGCTTCTTAAGAGTCTTACGTTTAATTTGACTTCTGCTATTCTGGCATGATTTTTAACATCCTAGCATGATCTTGAAGACCCTGATGTGATTTTTGAAATCCTGACGTAATTTTGAGAACCTGGCACGATTGTTAAGAGTCTGGCCTGCTTTTTAAGAATCTAAACTGCTCCCTGGCATGATTTTTAAGATCCTGGCATGATTTTTGAGATCCTGGCGTGATTTTTGAGATCCTGGCGTGATTTTGAAGAGTCTGGCACGATTGTTAAGAAACTGTCGTGCTTTTTATGTTAAAAACCCAGATGTGTTTTTTAAGATTCTGGCGTGGTTTTTGAGATCTAGACGTTTTTTTAAGATACTGAAATAATTTTGAGAGCCTGACGTGATTTTTAAGAGTGAGACGTGATTTTTAAGAGTGTGACGTGATTTATAAGAGTGTGACGTGATTTATAAGAGTATGACGTGATTTTTAAGAGTATGACGTGATTTTTATGAGTGTGACGTTCTTTTTATGAGTATGACGTTCTTTTTTTGAGTCTGAAATAATTTTGAGAGTCTGACGTGATTTTTAAGAGTGATGTGATTTTTAAGAGTCTGACGTGTTTTTTAAGAGCCTGAAGCTCTTTTTAAGAGTCTGAAGTTCTTTTTATGAATCTTAAGTTCTTTTTAAAAGTTTGAAGTTTTTTTAATTTCTAGGATTTCAACGTAATTTTTAAGATCACAAAGTGATTTTGAAGATATTGACGTGATTTTTAAGAGCTTAGTGTATTTTTTAAGAGTCTGGTGTGATTTTTAAGATCGTGAAGTGATTTTTAAAAGCTTGTCGTGTTTTTCAAGAGCCTAACTTGATTTTGAAGTTTCTGGCGTGATTTTGAAGACCCTGGCGTAATTTTGAAAATTTTGGTATGATTTTGAAGATCCTGATGTATTCCTATAAATCATGATGTGCTTCTTCTAAATCCTGACGTATCTTTTTCAGATCCTGACGTACTCATATAAATCCTGACGTGCTCTTACAAATTATAACGTGCTCATAGAAATCCTGAGGTGTTCTTTCAAAATCTTGGCATGGTTTTTAAAAATTCTAGCATGTTTTTTTTTAAATTTTGGTGTGTTTTTTTTCTAAATCCTGATGTGCCTGTGTAAATCCTGACACATTTTTAAGATATTGACGTGCTTTTTTTAATTTTGACATGCTTTGTTAATCCTGACGTATTTTTTGAAATCCTGAGTGCTTTTGCAAAACTCTGACGTATATTTTTTTTTAAAGACAGACATATTTTTTGAAAAACGAACGTATTTTGTAACTAACTCTGACGTATTTTTTTAAACCCTGATGTATTTTTTTTAACTACGACGTATTAGTTTAAACTTCAACGTTTTTATTTTTAAAATCTAACGTGCTTTTCGGACTATGATATTTTTTTTCACCTTTTCTTAAATTATACAAAATGTGCAGATATTATTATTTGTGAAAACCTTGCAATCATGTTTGTTCACAATATTAAAATTACCTGCAAAGTTGAATCTCATATTTAAAAAACTAAACAAATTTACCTTACAAATTTAAATAATAAACCATTTTTTCAAAAATATATTGCACAAAAGTTTTGAAGTATCTCCACCATCGGCGTAATTTATACATTTTGCACTTTGTGGGCGGTTTTGGAGGTTTAGTGGTATAAAGAGTTAAGGGATGAGAAACTTTACTACTATTTCGTATGGGAATTCAAGTGTGTTAGAATAAATAATAGAATAGTGCAGAATGGTATGGAGACACTGGTGTAGAGGGAATAATATTCCCGGTTTATGATTTGTTCCTTTTGCAGAATATATTTCACTCGAAAATAAATGTATATCATTCCTATCGGCAAATTTCACAAAATAAATGTATATCATTCCTATCGGCAAGTCGCACGAACAAACATGTACATCAAACACAAATAAAAAAAAACTTTACTTCTTATCTTAATCTTTTTCTCCAAGATGTCTTTTTCTTTGTCATCGTCGTTCAGGAGAAAAGTTTTCGTCGAAAATAAATAAAGGAAATAGTCGTGTCCTTTCCGCCCTTTTATACTTCTCCTAACTTGTCCGACAATGCCGAATGGGAATAATTTTGCAAACGTCGAAAACGTCGATAAATAAATATGCGAACTTTGAAAAGTTTTCATATAAATCGGATGATTTTGTATGGGGGACATAGACTGGGCGCTAGTAGGGTGAAATTGGGTTACTATTCCAACCGCCGGTGGTGAAGTGTATTGTTGCAAGTTATGATATTAAAAATAGATGACGTGAAGAAAATTGCTGAAAGTTTTAATATACAAAAAATGTTCAAAACTTCAATATTCTCATTTAAAAAAATAATTAATTTTGATGTTGTTCGCGCCAATCAAAGCATGCGGTTATATTGATATAAAAACAAAAAATCATCAATCGATAATCAAATCAAAATCAAATCAATCAATACGTAATCAAAAACATATCAAAATTATTGTAAATACTATTATAACTTATAAAATAAATATATACAGTTATCAATAAAGTATTTTACAATTGGTCCCATAAGGCAATCAATCAACAACAACCATTTAAATAGCAGATGTGTGAAAAGTTCGATGTGTTTTTTTCTTCAAGTTCACAATGAATAGTTTTTTGAGCTTATGATGATTTTTTAAAGCTTAAAACGACTCTTTAGGAACATGATAATTTTTTAAGTTTACAATTTTTACAGCTAAAAATGATTTTGTTAGCTTATAATGATTTCTTTAAGATCAACATGATTTCATGTTTTCCAAGCTTGGGATGTTTTTTAAGCTTTAGATTATATCTAGAAATTTATAAAGCTTTATTTAAATTTAAAATGATACTTTTTTGGATGCTTTTTTAAATTTTAGAGTAATTTTTTAAACTTGGAATCATTTCTTTTAGTTTATCACTTCAAACACTTGAAGCTTTTTGAAGCTTAAGATGCTCTTTTCCAGCTGAAAATGATTTTTTAAAGTTTAGAATGTTGATTTAAGCTCAGAATATTTTTGTTAGTATTATAATGCTTTCTTTAAACGTACGATACACTTTAAATTTGGGATGTTTTTACAAGATTAGAATCTGTTTTGATTTTTAGCTCATTTTAAGCTCATAACGCTTCTTGTAAGCTTAGAAAGCCCATTTGAATCTCAGGAACGTGATTTTTTAAGTTTTATATTATTTTCTATGCTTAATATGATTTCTTTCAGCTTAAAATGATTTTTTACAGCTTACTGTGCTCAAACCAAGCTCAGAATGGTCATTTTAAGCTTAGAATGCTCTTGTTTAGCTCAGTATACTCATTTTATGCTTAAAATTTCTTTTTAAGCTTATAATTCTCTTCTTATATTTATGATACCTTTTTAAAGCTTAGAATGCTTATTTTAGGCTCTTAAAATTCTCGTTTTAGGCTCAGAATCCTCATTTTAAGCTCAATGTACTCATTTTAAGCTCAGAATGCTCATTTTAAGCTCGTTGAGCTTAGAATGCTTATTTTAAGCTTAAAGTATACTTTTTAAGTTCAATTTTAAGCTTAGTATGCTCATTTTAAGCTCGGAAACCTCATTTTAACCTCAATGTGCTTATTTTAAGCTCAAAATGCTCGTTTTAAGCTTAGTATGCTTGTTTTAGGCTCAATGCGCTCAATTTTAAGCTCAGAATGCTCTTGTTAAGCTAAATATGCTTTTGTTAAGCTCAGAAAGCTCATTTTGAACTCAGAATTCTAATTATAAGATCAGAATGATAACATTTTATTCTTTTAGACAGATTTTAATTTCATTGATTTTCTAGATATATTATAGTCATCTTGTCTTTCTATGTAGATTCGAGTTGCCTTGTCTTTCTAGTTCCATTCGAGCTGTTTTGTCTTTGTAAAAGAGTTTGAATTGTCTTATTGCCTTATTGTTTTTCTGGAAAAGTTTGTGTTGCCTCAACTTTCTAGATAAATTTTATTTGTCTTATCTTTCTAGATAAATTTTAATTGTCGTGTCTTTCTATATAGATTTTGTGTTTAAAGTTTGAGGAATTGTTATGTCCTCCTAGAAAAATTTGAAAATTATACTATTCCATCTTGTATTTTTATTCCATAGAAATCTTATCTTAAAGATCAACAATACTATAATTTTAAGTTTAATTTTAGTTTTAGTTCCTTAATAGTACATTTTATAAGTTACCTCAACGTAACGATTTAAACGTTGCAATTAAGTTTCGTGTCTCTACTACTACATATTACTACCTTTGCCTACCTCTAATTGCAAGGACGCATTTAGTCAGTTTCGTGTTTATTTCTAAGGCAATAAAATACATTTATAAAAATAGCCTTTTGCTTTGCCGGCCGCCGTTGGTTATTTTGCGTTTTACTAATGCGAGTCTCCATCACCAGAGTGATTTACGATACTCGGACACGAAGGGGTAGAAGTGGGTCAACAGTGGAAAAAATCACTCAAATTGAATATATGATATGATTAAATCAGTTGGATCAGTAGAGTTTATTTTGTAAATTTGTTCGATTTACTTATATTTATGTAATGTGTGGATATAAATTTGAATAACCGATATATACATATATGTATACATATGTCTATTATCATATAATATTTGTTTCAAAATAGACAAATGTATTCCAAAACCGCGAACAATGGGCGGTCAGCCGACATGTTTTGCGAGGACGTTGAAGGGGTTGGGGTTGGGGTTGGGGTTAGGGTCACCAATCTATTTTGTGTTCGACCGAGTGTAAGAGATTATTTTGAACGGCTAAACCACGGATATCAAATCTTTTTGAAAACAATTTCTAATAACTGAATACAATAGATATATAAACTAGTTGTGTATGGCATCGTGCCTTAAGGCAAATTGCTGGATTTCTGTACCGTAATGAAATTTTAAATGTTTTCAAATAGATTATTATAAATACTGTAATTTTTATTATTCGTATTTTATAGACGAAATGTAGGATATTGTAAATTGGATGAGGAGGTTTATATATGCTTACATGAAAAGTAAATAAACAAAACTTAATCAAGCGGAGTTGGAATTAAAGGATATTATCTCATATTTCTAAGATTTACATAAACTGAATTGCAAAGTTAAAATTGAGAGATTACAACTTTAGCTAGAATTACAATTAAAATTCGAGTAATTTTCGATATTTAAATGTTTTTCAAATTATTCGAATCAAATGATATTGAAACTGCTGGATTTGTTTTTGCCAAAAAATTCTAATATAATATATATATATATATATATATATATATATATTATATTATTTATTTTCACGTTTCGACATCAGATGTGTGTCATCAATCAGCTGAAATTTAATTTTAATAATAAACATTGAATGACTAATTGAACATCAATAAAATATACAGAAAAATACATTGAAATAATATTAACTCATTAGTAGAGTCTCTTTTTTATGACAAAAAATAATGACTCATCAGTAGAGTCCATTTACAATTTTTTTTGCTTGTCAGTAGAGTCCCTTTTTTGATTAATTATCTTTAAATTTGATCGTCATTAGTGTTCTTTTATGACTATTCATTTTTTATATTTGCTTGACAGTAAAGTCCATTTTTTAAATCTGAAAATTGTATTTTGCTCGTCAGTAGAGTACCTTTTTATTTTTTTATTTTACACTTGGTTCGTCAGTCAGTCAGAGTCCCTTTTGAAATATTTATCTTGTATTTTGCTCGTCAGTAGAGTCTTTTTTTGATTATTTGTTTTGTATTTTTCTCGTCAGTAGAATAATTTTTAAATGTGAATCTTGTATTTTTGCTTGTCAGTAGAGACTTTATTTTGCATCTGAATCTTGTATTTTGCTCGTAAGTAGAGTCCCTTTGCAATTATTTATTTTTCTAAGTTTGCTCATCAGTAGAGTCTTTTACAATTATTCATCATTTATTTTTGCTTGTCAGTAGAGTCCTTATTTTAAATCTGAATCTGAATCTTGCAAAAATGCATCATTAGACATATGCACATCAAATTAGCAGATATTTTTTAGAGATTTTAATATTAAGAATAAATTTTGTTTATATTTCTATGCTTTTCTTTAGGTATATCCGTTAGACAACGATGCAGCGCAAAAAATTCAAATAATAAAGAGAAATTCAAGATATGAAAAAAATCAAATTTTTCAAAAAAGTCAATTTTTTTCAAAAAACTCAATATTCTCAAAAAAATTTTTTGTTAAGTTTTCAAAAAAAAAATCATTGGTTTTTTAAAAAATTTAATTTTTGATACGGGAAGTTCCAGCAATTTACCTCAAGGCACGATGCCATACACCACTACTTCGTTTTGAATTTTTTAAGAGTTTGATTTATTATAACTTTGTTAGTTTTATATAGGTCTAATTAGGGTTGTTTTATTTCTTATTAAGACACGTTTCTGGTTTTGGCCGAAAACACAAAATACTAGGAAATGTGTAGTAATAGATCACGCAATGCCACTATCTCCAATCTCACATACCCCCACATATCCCCAAATTCCTATTTTCTAGCCCCCCATAAGATCGATCGCCAATCTTAATACAACATATTTTACTGTCTGTTCATAATTCACTGGCCGAAATATGTATATATATATATATATATATATATATATATATATATATATTGACACCCCATTCGTCGAAATAACAAAATAGGTTAAGACAAAATAATTTTCACCCTACAAGATATAACAAATATAAAAAATATATCAATACATACCAAACCAGGAACAAAACACACAACACACACATTTTAAAAACATTGTTAAATGAAAAAAACACACTAATGAAATAAAATAATTAAATAAAAGTCAAATTATAATACTATGTAATTAATCACATCACTAACAATTTGTAAATGGCGCGCGAAATTTCAAATCACGCCATATTGAAACGAAGGGGTTTACAAATGTGGATGCAGGTTCGGGCTCTCGGAAAAACTATCAGTTTGCAAGAGAGTTTTAACAATGATGGAGAAAGGATAAAGCAAATTAAAACAGTGCATTAGATAGTAAATACATTAATCTTTTTAATACTTTGTTTTGTTTTTCGATATTCTTTTTGTATCATTGTTAAAACTCTCTTGAAAGCGGCTAGTTTTTGCGAGATCCTGATCCTGGGTCCACATTTGTGAACCCCGTTGTTTTCAAGAAGGACCTGCTGTGCATTTTGCGCGCCATTTATGAATTGTCAGTGATGTGATTAAGTACATAATGTTATTATTTGAATTTTATTTAAATATTTTATTTTATTTGTGTGTTTTTTCTTTAAACAATGTCTTTAAAATGTGTGTGTTGTGTTTTTCCTGGTTTGGTATGTATCGATATTTTTATTTGTTATATCTTGTAGTAGCCTTGTAATGTTTTTTTTTAAACTTTGTATAATATAATTGTATTATATATATATATATATATATATATATATATATATATATATACATTACAATTAAAACAATTACAACCCTCATTAATATTTTATATCTCTCCAAAGGATCTCGTTCTCGTCCTCGTTTAAATTTTATTAGCAGAATCGCATTTTGTCACGAAATTAAATTATCAAGTGGTTTAATTATAAACGACATTTACAATACAACTAGAACTAGAACACAAATTACAAATTCAGGCCAATTTGTAATATCAGATTTTATCGTTATTTTACAAAGATTTTATCGTTACTTGGAATTACTCTAATTAATAGAATGGATAGTAATTGGAATCTGAGGTTAAAAATCATACACTATTTTTTATATTATTACAATTTGTTTTACTTTTAAGTAATTTATAATAATAATTTTAAATTAAGTACATTTGTGTCTTATATTCAAATTCACATTAAAATTGATCAATTAAAATTTTTCTCAGTAAAAATTATGAAGATGGAGAGAAATTTGTTCTCGCACTTTTTTCAGTTTTTTTTCAAAAACTTTTTACCACATTAACATAGACACTTAGTTCTTTAGACAACATAAAACTAAATTAAATTTTCAACAAAACTGTGCAATTAATATTTGTTTAGGACTTGCCATAAAATTTACACAAATTTTAAAACACAAATAATGTAAAAAAATATTGTCATAGGTTGTTGCACTTGTTAGGTTTTTGGTACCAAAACTTTTTTCCAGGTAAAGATACAAATTTTTTTGTTAGACAAGTTGAATCTATATAAAATTAGTTATAAAACTGTATATTTTATATTTTTGTAGGACATTTTTCTGAATTAATACGAATTTTCAAACATCAAATCTAGTCATTAAGTATACATGATAGGATGTTGCAGTTGTAAAGTTTTTGGTACCAAAACTTTTTTTCAGGTAGAGATACAACATTTTTTTGTTAGCCAAGTTAAATCTACATAAAATTAGGTATAAAACTGTATATTTTATATTCTGATAGGACATCTTGGTGAATATAAAAAATCATTTATTAACGTGATAGGACGTTGCACTTTATTATTTATTTCTTTAGACAAGTTGTATCTATATAAAATTAAGTATAAATCTGTATATTTTATATTTTGGTAGGGCACTTCTATGAATTTGTACGAATTTTTAAAACTAAATATGAAAAATCATTTATTAACGTGATAGGACGTTGCACGCGTTAAGTTTCTAGTACTAAAAAAATTTTCCAGTTTGAGATAGACATTTATTTTCTCAGACAAGTTGAATCTATATAAAATTACGTAAAAAACTGTATATTTCATATTTTGGTAGGACATTTTGCTGAATTACTACGAATTTTCAAAATACAAACATAAAAATCATTCATTAATACACGTGATAGGACGTTGTACTAGTTAAGTTTTTGGTATCAAAAACTTTTTTCCAATTTGATATAGACATTTATTATGTTAGACAAGTTGAATCTATATAAAATTAGGTATAAATCTGTATTTTTTATATTTTGGTAGGACATTTTGCTGAATTACTACGAATTTTCAAAAACCAAACATAAAAATCATTTATGAGTACACGCGATAGGACGTTGCACTTGTTAAGTTTTTGGTACCAAAACTTTTTTTCAGTTTGAGGTAGACATTTATTTTCTCAGACAAGTTGAATCTATATAAAATTAGGTATAAAACTGTATATTTTGTATTATGATAAGACATATTATTGATATACTACGAATTTTCAAAAACCAAATATGAAAAATCATTCATTAATACACGTGATAGGACGTTGCACTCGTTAAGTTTTTGGTACCAAAACTTTTTTTCCAGTTTGAAATATATATATATATATATATATATATATATATATTTCTATATCATATATATATATATGATATAGAAACCCTTTTTCTCAAGTATCAAATATCAATAACAGAACAGATGAACTGTAACGAAAAACACATCCATAAAATCTTATATCTTTTTTAGCATTTCTTTTCTATTTTTTCGTATTTGTTACAAAAACATATATTTATAATCCACATTATATATATATATATATATATATATATATATATATATACATGGAAATATTTATGAAGAAAATTCGCAAAGAAAATTCTTTTGCCAAAGAAAATGACTTAGCAAATCCTTTGAAGAGATAGGAGATTGTTTTTATGAGATTGTGGCGAAAAATATGAAAGAACTATAAAATAGAATTTATAATAAAATTATTTTAAACTAGCTATACCTGCAAATTTGTTTGCGTAAAATTTAACAAAAAAGTTTGTGCATATTTATTTTAATTACCATTTATTTTTCTTTTATTAAATTTTTTTTTATGTACAATATTTGGTGCAAGATTTATTTCTTAGCCTAATACAATACTTTTAGCCTTTCTCACATTTTTAGAAAAACTTGACCTTCTTTGAATCTCAACTAATGGTTTTACACAAACAAATTAAAAACCCAGCCTATAAATATTTATTTTTGGAAAAAACAACTATCAACGTTGCTAACTAAATAAAATAACTCATAAATATACAGTTTTTTGAGATTTTTTATATTTGGTTTTTAAAAATTCGTAGTAATTCACAGCGATGCCCTAACAAAATGTAAAATATACAGTTTTATACTCAAAATTGTCTAGATTTAACTTGTTTAAATAAATAAATGTCTATCTCTAATTTTGGTACCAAAAACTTAACAAGTTCAGCAACCTATCAGAATTGTTCTTGAGGCATTTTATCATTCAATCTAATGTAACTTTTAAACCGTTAAACTTATAACAATAGTGTATTAGAAATTTTTGTGAAAAATTAAATAGCCTATAATATTATCGAATATCACATCATACAGCAACTCAGTATACTCTGAAATGCCAATTGAAAATACTAAATTAATTCGAGAACACTCCGACACTTTAACAACGAATGAATAATATGTTTCTGGTGCATTTGTTTAAGGAATCTCTTGTAACATCTAAACTTTTGATCCGATATTATTTATATATTTGATAAATGTATACAAAATTAAATAGTGCAAAATATTGTCTAACATTATACTACCCTAAAGCAACTCGGTATACTTTAAAATCGTATTCAAAAATTAAATATGAATGAGCTAGATATTAATAGTGCTAACTCATTTAGTGCATTTATTTACTAAATTATTTATAACTTTTGAACAAAACGTTTCATCTTGTTGGAATATTTTACAAATGTTTACAAAATTAAATTATATATTATAATGTTTTCTAATATTATAAAACCCTAAAGCAACTCGGTATATTTTAAAATTGCTTTTGAAAATTATAATATAATTAAGGGGTAAGAGTAGGTGTATTTATTTACTGTATTGTTAATAAATCAAAAATCATTCGATTAATATAAAAGATATATATATATATATATATATATATATATATTTATATATACATATTAATAAATCTCCCAAGTCCTTTACGTTGACACCCTTAAGCCCAAAATAAACTGTTTTCTTAGCAAGTCCATATTTTCCCTCGAAAATCCCTTAATTCTACTCCCTTTCCTTTCCAATTAGAATTTAGGAGGATTCTTGTACGATAACATTCGTATATAAAAATCCACTGCGAAATAAAAAAAATGTTGCATACAATTAAGGAAAAGGTCAAACCGATAATGGTTAGTTGACCTTTTGGGTAAAATTAAAAAAACTGATGGGAAAATGGGGGAAAAGTCACGAAGGAAAATTGTGGAATGAAAGATACATTTGTAATTAATAAATATAATTGTTTATTTGTTTGAAGCAATTTTCAAGTATACCGAGTTGCTGTAGGGTATTATGATGTTAGACAATATTTTACACTATTTAATTTTCTATATATTTGTCAAATATTTTCTTAATATCGGACCAACAATTTAGATGTTATAAGAGATTTTTTAAACAAATGCACCTAAAACATGTTACTCAATCGTTGTTGAAGTTTCGGAGTGTTCTCGAGTTAATTTTGTATTTTCAAACGATATTTTAAAGTATACCGAGTTGCTGTAGGATGTTATAGTGTTAGACATTATTATAGACAATTTAATTTTAAACAAAATACTCCAATATACTATTTATATCAGACTAACTGTTTAAAAGTTACATTAAATTTAATGTTAAAATGCACCAGATAGGAGTGAGTAAAATTTCCATTACGAGCACGATTTTAAAGTATAGCGAGTTGCTGTAGGCCACTACGATGTTAAACAATATTATAGACAATTTAATTTTGTACAAATTTGCCAAAAAAAAGTAATTACATTGTTTAAAAATTTTAAAAGTTGCAAGAAATTTACTAAATAAGTGCACCAAAAATTAGTTCATTGTTAATCCTTTGTGATAAATATTTCATTTTCAAATGCGATTTTAAAGTATACCGAGTTGCTGTAGGTCTTCATAGTCTTTGACAGTTTTGTTGGTTATTAAATTTAGTACAAATTTGCGAAAAACAATAAATAAATTGTTTAATCAATTCAAAAGTTACAAAAGATTTACCAACTAAGTGCACCAGAAATTCGTAGCGAAATCACTATTAAGGGGCACTGAAATAAATTTCTATTTTCAATCACAATTTTAAAGTATACCGAGTTGCTGTACGGCTTTATGGTATAAGACAATTTTAAAGCTTATACAATTTTACACAAGTTTGCTAAATGAAGTAAATAAATCGTTTAAGAAGTTTAAAAGTTACAAGAGATTTACTAAATAAGTGCGCCAGAAGCTCTTTGCCAATTGTCTAATGAGCTCTCGAATAAATTTCTATGTTCAATCGTGATTTTAGAGTATACCGAGTTGCTGTAGGTCTTTATGATAAAAGACACTTTAGTAAGTTATTTCATTTAATACAAATTTGCCAAATAAAGTACTTAAATTGTTTAACAAATTTGAGAGTTACAAGAGATTTACTATGTAAGTTATAAAATTAACTAAATATGAATAAGTCTATAGTAAATAAATTAAATAACTAGTTGAAGGTGCATTTAGCCTGAAGGCAAGTTGCATGAACTTCCCGAAATGTCTAAATAGTATACTTAATCGATCCAATTTTAGAATAAGCAACTTGATCTGCCTTTAACAATATTTTTTTATTTTATAATTATTAAGAAATTTATATTTATCACTATCATTGATTATAAAAAAAAATATTTTTTATTCTTTTTTATTATTTTTAATATAATAATCTGAATACATAAGTGGTTCTCATTGTGACAAAATTGTATCGACGCATACGATTATTTTTCCAAATTGTAGAAAACGATGATAATTATTATAACTTGATTAAAGTAAAGAATTTCTTGGTCATTTCACGACCTTGGAGACGAAGTATATTTTCTAGGCAGAGGCTTCATATGTTTTTGATTTTTCAAAATCGGTTCGGTAGGATGAGCTTAAATGTGGACGAAAATTTAACACTTTTTTTCAACAGTTAATTACAAGAAAACGGCTCGGTAGATTTTCACCTAAAATTAATCAGCATCATTCCCAACTAATATCTTTCGAACAGTTTTTGATTTTTCAAAATCGGTTCGGTAGGATGAGCTTAAATGTGGACGAAAATTTAACACTTTTTTTCAACAGTTAATTACAAGAAAACGGCTCGGTAGATTTTCACCTAAAATTAATCAGCATCATTCCCAACTAATATCTTTCGAACAGTTTTTGATTTTTCAAAATCGGTTCGGTAGGATGAGCTTAAATGTGGACGAAAATTTAACACTTTTTTTCAACAGTTAATTACAAGAAAACGGCTCGGTAGATTTTCACCTAAAATTAATCAGCATCATTCCCAACTAATATCTTTCGAACAGTTTTTGATTTTTCAAAATCGGTTCGGTAGGATGAGCTTAAATGTGGACGAAAATTTAACACTTTTTTTCAACAGTTAATTACAAGAAAACGGCTCGGTAGATTTTCACCTAAAATTAATCAGCATCATTCCCAACTAATATCTTTCGAACAGTTTTTGATTTTTCAAAATCGGTTCGGTAGGATGAGCTTAAATGTGGACGAAAATTTAACACTTTTTTTCAACAGTTAATTACAAGAAAACGGCTCGGTAGATTTTCACCTAAAATTAATCAGCATCATTCCCAACTAATATCTTTCGAACAGTTTTTGATTTTTCAAAATCGGTTCGGTAGGATGAGCTTGAATGTGGACGAAAATTTAACACTTTTTTTCAACAGTTAATTACAAGAAAACAGCTCGGTAGATTTTCACCTAAAATTAATCAGCACCATTCCCAACTAATATCTTTCGAACAGTTTTTGATTTTTTAAAATCGTTCGGTAGGATGAGCTTAAATGTGGACGAAAAGTTTTTTTCAAATTACAAAGAAACGGCTTGGCAGATCGTTGCACAAAACTGACAAACGATAGTCCTCACCGAAATACATCAAATGGCTTTTAAATTTCTAAAATCGGTTCAGGCGTTTTTGAGAAAACGTCGATCAAAAGTCTAATTTTGACAAATGCCAAAAAGACCATACTGATTTTTGCAAACTTTGACGAATTTTTAAAGCTGAACCAGTTGTCGTAGAGCCGTAATATTTTAGTATGACCTAGAAAACTATGGTATCTTTCGTCAAAAAAATAATCATAAAAATCGTCAAAATTTTTTTTTTAAAAACTTTATTACAAGAAAACGGCCCGGCCGATCTTTACCAAAAACTAATCAGCACGATTCCCAACCAATATCTATCGAACGGTTTTTGAATTTTCAGAATCGATTCAGAGTTGCGGGCTAAAACGTGGACGAAAAATTTTTCACTTTTCTGCAATTTACAAAGAAACGGCCCGGCCGTTCGCCGCACAAAACTCAGAGACGATAGTCCTCATCGAGATACATCAAATGGCTTTTAAATTTTTGAAATCGGTCCAGCCGTTTTGGAGAAAACGTCGATTTACGGCAAAAAATCTGTTCACACACACACACACACACACATACACACACACACACACACACACACACATACTTTTTCCAAATTTGGTCTCATTCGATTCAGAATGGCTTGAAACGTCCAGAAAACATAAAATTAGCGATTCGGATTTTTTGATGAAAACATAAACTTCTCCTTCGGGAAGTTAATAAATAAATAAGTAATAAAATAGATAATAGTTAATTAGATTATATTAAATCCGCAAAATATTGACTCGAGCCTTATTATAATATTATTATAACGACGGCTTGTAAAATTAATAAATAAATAAATAAGTGCACCTGACACTCGCTGCCAAATCATCATTAACGGGCTTCAGAATTAATTTTCTAAGTTCAATTGCAATTTTAGAGTATACCGAGTTTGCTGTAGGTCTTTATAGTATTTGATAGTTTTGTAGGTTATTAAATTTTAAACAAATTTGCCAAAAACAGTAATCAAATTGTTTAAAAAATTCAAAAGTTATAAGAGATTTACTAAACAAGTGCACCAGAAACTCGTTGCCAAATCATCATTAACAAGCTTCAGAATTATTTTTCTAAGTTCAATCATAAATTTAGAGTATACCGAGTTGCTGTAGATTATTATAGTATTTGACAGTTTTATAGGTTATTAAATGTAGTATAAATTTGCCAAATGTAATATTTTTATAATTTAAACAGTTCAAAAGTTACACAAGATTCAAGAAACGAATGCACCTAAAATTACTTATCTAGAATTATTATTTGTGTTTTTGAGTACAATTTTAAAGTATACCGAGTTGCTGTAGGTCTTTATAGTATTAGACAATTTTAGAGCTTATTCAATTTTGTACAAATTTGCAAAATAAAGTAACTACATAAGTTAATAAATTCAAAAGTTACAAGAGATTTACTAAATAAATGCACCAGAAACTCGTTGCCAAATTACTCTAGAATTAAATTTCTATGTTCAAACGCGATTTTAAAGTATACCGAGTTGCTGTATAGTATTATAGTAAAAGACACTTTTATAGCCTATTCAATTTTGTACAAATTTGCCAAACAAAGTAATTACATAATTTAACAAATTTAAAAGTTACACTCTTTTGAACCAAAAAATTGATTCAAAAACATTTTAACAAGGCTTGAAATAATTTCCAAGTTTTAGTTCTAAATTTAGAGTATACCAAGTTGCTGTAGGGCATTGTTATATTAGCCAAGATAATTTTAAACACTTTTGCTGAATAAAGCATTAAAATCGGGCAAATAATTTAGAAGTTACAACTTGTGAAACAACTAAAAATACTTCTTGACAGATGATAGTAAAAAATCACAAGGTCTGACACTAGAATTTAATTTTAAAGTATACTGAGTTGCTGTATGGCATTATGATACTAGACAAGTTTTTAGGTTATTTAATTTTAAACAAATTTGTAGAATATTTTAAGTTTCTCGGACTTTGCGTTTAGGAGTTACCACAATTTTAGTAAAAACATACGTGAAAATGTACTGTTGTACTATATATAGTACAGCTGGTTTATATATAAATTTACATAAGATTTTTTTGCATATATAAAATGTATATATATGTATATACATATACATACGTATATATTTATATTTCATTTATTTTTTATCCCACTTCTTACCACCGACACATTTTTAACCCTACACAAGTCCACTACAACGCATGCGGTTGGTGGTTACACATGTTCACTTTCCGGCACTTTTCAACCACAACCGATACGATTTTTGAACCGAAATTTTGCACAAAAATTCCCAAAACACTATAGAATACTACAGTATTTTTTATATATTTTTACTTTATCTTTTACTATTTTTTAAAAATTGTTTTCTCCGACCGTCCGATCCGATTCGTGTCGCGATCGTAACTGTCAGACGGAAACACGCGGAAGAAAAGGGACGGTGCCGACGCCTGCGCGATGGGGGATGAAAAATAGTTTAATTTTTTTTTTTGGTTTTTAGTATGCAAGTATATATGATAGTTGATATTGGGGTATTGTGGATTTTATATAGTTTTTGGTAAGACAAAGAAAAAAGGGTGTGTGGTACAAAGTTTTTGAGCTATTTGCAAAAATGTAGAAAAGTGTCCGGGCGTATCTATGTATTGTTGATATGTAAGATACTTTGGGGCGAGTTCAAATCTTCAAAATTTTTGTAACAAAGTATATAAGACTGTTGATACAGATTTTTAGTAAATTTTATGTAGTTTATGCTAAGCTAATTCAAAAAGAGTGTCCTGGACAAAGTTTTTGAGTTATTTGAAAAACGCAATCTTAGGATAATATATAAGGGCGAAGTACATATTGGATTTATTCCAAATTTTTAGAGGAGACCAGATTAAAGTATTTGCAGGGTAATGTTGCAAATTATATTTAGTTTTTACTAAGCTAGATAAAAAATAGTATCATATACAAAGTTTTTGAGTTATTTGAAAAAATGCAGTAAAATGTTTCCAAAATGTATTGTAAATAAGTAAAAAATTCAAGTTTTGTTTATATTTATCTAAAAACTTTGTATCGGAGTATATAAAACAGTTTATACTGAATCATTGTAAATTTTGTCTGGTATTTGGTAAGTTAACTAAAAAAGGCAGTTCTGTACTAAGTTTTTGAGTTATTCAAAAAAATGTAAAAAAATGTTTCAAATCCTTTTATAGAAAACTTAGGACAATTTGTGAGGGTGTGTTTACAACGGATTTATAGGATAATGTATAAATTTTATACATTTTTTACATTTGTACATAAAGTATTTATAGGATAATGTTATAAATTTTATTTAGTTTCTACTAAGCTAACGCAGAAAGAGAGTTTGGAACAAAATTTTTAGTTATTTGTAAAAATGCTAAAAAATGTTCCCAAGTTTTATATTGTCAATTTGTATAAGATTGAAGTTTCAATTATATCTATCTAAAAATTTTGTATTGGGGTATTTGAAACTGTTTATACAGATTTTTAGTAAATTTTGTCTAGATTATGCTAACTAAGCTAATTCAAAAAGAGTGTCCGGAACGAAGTTTTTGAGTTATTTCAAAAAATGTAAAAAAGGGTCCTGAAACCTTGTAAGGCAAACTTAGGACAATATATAAGGGCGAGTTTACATTGGATTTATTCAAAATTTTCTCAGGAGACTATATTAAAGTATTTATAGGGTAATGTTGTGAATTTTTATCTAGTTTCTGCTAAGCTAACTAAAATAGTGTGTCCTGGATAAAATTTTTGAGTTATTTGAAAAAAATGCAAAAAAATGTGCCAAATTCTATATTGCCAATTAGTAGAAGATTTAAGTTTCATTTAAATTTATCTAAAATTTTTGTATCAGAGTATATAAAACAGTTTATACAGGTTTTTAGTAAATTTTGTCTAGTTTTGTATATGTGACTATATTAAACTGTTTTCAAATAAAATATATTAAATTTTAGTTTATAGTTTCTGCTAAGCTAATTCAAAAAGAGTATTCAGAACAAAATTTTCGAGCAATTTGGCAAAATGTCAAAAAGTGTCCCGGAACTTTGTATGGAAGGCTTAGGACTAATAAGGGCGAGTTTACATTGGCTTTATTCAAAAATTTTATATAAGACTATATTAATTTGTTATCTAGAAAATGTAGTAAATTGTATCTGGTTTTTGCTAAGCTAACTTAAAAAGAGTATCCAGGGCAAAGTTTTTGAGTTATTTAAAAAAAATGTGAAAAATTGTCCCAAATCACTATATTTTAAAATAGTATCACATTCAAGTTTTGATGTTTTGTTTTTATTTATTCAAACTTTTAGTATGAAAGTATATAATTTTTTTCAAACTAAATAATAGTTATTATTATCTTGTTTCTCCTAAGTTGATTATAGATGTGTGCTCAATACAAATTTTTTGAATTAATTAACAAATTGTAAAAAAGTGTCCTGAAACCTTGTATAGAAAACTTAAGACTATATATAAGGGCGAGTTCACTGTGAATATATTCAAAAATTTTATATGTGGCTATATAAAACTGATTTATAGGAAATATAGTAAATTTTATCTAGTTTCTGCTAAGCTAAATAGAAAAGAGTCTTAGAACAAAATTTTTGGTAATTAGGCAAAATGTCATAAAGTTTCTCGGAACTTTGTATGGAAAACTTGAGATATTTTATAAGGGCAAGTTTATATTTTCTTTATTCAAAATTTTTATATAACAATACATTAAACTGTTTTTTTAGGAAGTATAGTAGATTTTACCTTGTTTTTGCTAAACTAACTAAAAAAGAGTTTTCAGAACAAAATTTCTGAGTTATTTATTAAAATGTACAAAAGTGTTCCTAATCCATATACGGTGAATAAGCAAAATACATTAGGTCGAGTTCAAATTATTCCAAAATTTTGTCTCAAAGTATATAAGTCAGTTTATATATAAATTTAGAATTCTACTTTCTGATAAGCTAATTAAAAAAGAGTGCCCGAAACAAAATATTCTAGATATTTGAAAAAACGTTAAAAAAATGCTCCGAAACCATATATTGTATATACTCAAAATACATTAGGGGGAGTTCATACTACACAAAATTTTTGTATCAAAGTGTAAAAGACAATTTATAACAAATTTTAGTAAATTTTATCTAGTTACTGCTAAGCTAATAAAAAAAGATTTTTCAGAACAAAATTTTTGAGTTATTTGAATAAAAAGAAAAAAGAAATTTTGAGTAAAAAAGAGTTCCTAATCCATCTATACTAAACATGCAAAATACATTAGGGCGAGTTCAAACTACTCAAAAATTTTATATCAAAGGGTATAAGACTATTTTTGTGAAATCCTAGTAAATTTCACGTATTTTCAGCTAAGATAACTATAAAGAAATGCCCCAAATAAAATTTTTGAGTTATTTGAAAAAACGTAAAAAATGCCCCAAAACCATATATTGTAATTATGCAAAATACATTAGGGCCAGTGCAAACTACACAAAATAATTGTTCCAAAGTGTATAAAACAGTTTACACTAAATTTTAGCGAATTTTATCTTGTTTCTACTAAGCTAAACAAAAAAAAACACCAAGAACAAAATTCGTTTAATATTTAAAGAAAAGCAAAATAATGTCTATGCATATATTGCTAATTAGCATAAAGTAATTCTATATTTGGATGAGTGCCCAAATATACGTACACATACAGATGTATATACATATAAATATATATATATATATACATATATATATACATATATATACATGTATGTATATGTACATTTGTATATGTATATATAATCATGTGATATTTGCCGAGAAAACGTTTCCGATTTTATCTGATTGCATCTCGACGTCGGCGGTGGAGTTGTTACGTAATGAGATGGTAACATGTAAATGTCGTTTGCGTTCTCATATATATATATACAACAACCACCAAAACAACCACCAACCACCATCACCACCAAAACGACCAGAAACAGAATCATTTACCTCCGAAGAGGAAAGTAGATTATATGCACATATAGGAAACACAGGAAATTGCATCGGAGTCTCTGCACGTTTAAGAGATTACTAGATAGTAGATATATATATATATATATATATATGTATATATGTTTATCTGTGTCTATTTCCAATTTTTCCGATACATTTCAAATGGCATCCGATTCTTTTTCGATTCGATTCAATCCGCGTCGTCGTCTTTCTTCTCTGACATGTGAAAATAATATTAGAAAATACACATCTATTTTGTCAGGAGACAAATAAATAGGAAACAGACGGAAAATGTCGTGTGAATCGATAGAAAATTGTTGGTAGTAAATATTGTGTGGAAGTTAAACTAAATAATTGACTATAATTGATATAGTGGTTTAGGAGATTTTATTTTTTGCATTTTTTTCTGTAACTCAAAAATTTTGTTCTGAACACTCTTTTTGTTTTAGCTTAGACGAAACTGGATAAAATTTACTAAAATTTGGTATAAACTGTCTTTTACACTTTGATACAAAATTTTTGAACAGTTTGAACACGCCCTAATGTATGATGCATATGTACTGGCAATGGTTTCGGGGTACTTTTTAGGTCATTTTATATAACTCAAAATGTTTGTTCTGAAACTGTTTTTGAGTTAGCTTAGCAGAAGCTAGATAAAATTCAATACAATTTCACATAAACCATTTTATATACTTTCATGCAAAAATTTTAGATAAACATACATGAAATATGCGAGTATATACTCTGAGAATATAGTGATTTAGGACGTTTTTGTGCATTTGTTCCTATATCTTGAAAATTTCTCATCTAGCACTCTTTTTTCTTTAGCTTAGCAGAAACTAGATAAAATTTACGACAAATCCACATAAACAATTTTATATACTTTCATACAAAAATTTTAAACAAACACAAATGATGAAAAGCATGAGTATAAATTCTGATACTAAGTACTTGTCTCTTTTGTATCATTTACTCCTACTCTACCCTATATTGTTGTATTTTATTCTATATACTTCATTATCTTTAACTCATACCATTTTCGTTTTTCCCTAAAAGTATTTAAAACGAAACAAAAAGGCGACGTTTTAATCAAAAGCTTTTTCCCGAAATATTTGCTCTGCTCTGCCAAAAACAAAACAAAACAACAAAACTCTCTTTTCCTCCGGAAAGTCCGGGCGGCCTTTTCAAAATGTTTTACACTTGTTAAATAATATATAGATCCACATACAAATATATATATATATATATATATATATATATACATATATACATATATACAGATGTATAAATCCGCAAATGAATGTGCCAAAAGCAGAAACTTTAAACGCTTTCAGTTAAAAGCTTTTTGAATTGCAGAAATATTTCAGATTAGTTGAAATGTACTATATGTATATATGTATATATTTATATATATATATATATATATAAGGTCTGAAAATTTAATACAATATTTTAAATAGATATAACAAATAAAAATGTCACTACATATCAAACTAAATTTCTAAATCTAAAATTTTTAATGAGCGTCCTACTGATTTCGTATACAAAATGAATTGTAACGATTGCAACTTATGTTATATTGGTGAAAGTTAATACAATTTATTTACAAGTGAATTTGTGGGAATCAAAAGAAGCAATGAGTTTTAGATAAAAAAAATATTTCATATCATGACAATTTTATATAGTTTTGAAGTCATAATTTTTAATACATTTTTTATTGAACATAGAAATATTTTTTACTTATTTACATATTTCTATAAATTAATCAATGTATGTGTAAATTAAAAAATCCTGTTTTTGGAAAAAATCTTTAGGATATTCCTTAAAGGACTCTACTAACAGAAAAAAACAAACTTAGAACAACTCTACTGACGAGCAAATTATTTTTCAAAAAAATTCTAATAACAAATAAGCTATTTTTTTAATTTTTCCTAGAATTCTACTAACAAGCAAAACAATGAACTGCAAAGGACTTTACTGACGAACAAATTATTTTTCAAAAGGCTTTACTTACATTTTCCCCATTTTTCAATTGATTTAAAATCATATTTTCTGGCTAAATTTATTGTGAATATTTTTTAGGACTTTTCTATCAAGCAAAATAATGAACTACAAAGGACTCTACTGACAAGCAAATTATTTTTCAAAAGATTCTAATAACAAATAAGCTATTTTTTTATTTTTCCTAGAATTCTACTAACAAGCAAAACAATGAACTACAAAGGACTCTACTGACGAGCAAATTATTTTTCAAGGGACTCTACTAACAAACTAATCATTTTTATTAAGATTTACCTTGGGGTTCAACTAACAAGCAAAAAAAGCACTACAAAGGACTCTACTGACGAGCAAATTATTTTACAAAGACTCTACTAACAAACTTATCTTTTTTTTAAGATTTTCCTTAGGATTCTACTAACAGGCAGAATAATGAACTACAAAGGACTCTACTGACGAGCAAATTATTTTTCAAATGACTCTATTGACCAGCAAATTATTGTTCAAAGGACTCTACAAACGAGAAAATTATTATTCAAAAACTCTACTGACGAGCAAACTTATTATAAACTTACATAACAATTTTAAAATATAAAAGGATTCAAAAGATAAAAGGACTCTACTGACAAGCAAACTGATGATTTACATTAAGAAGTAACTAATGAATTATTCCATCTTTTACAAATAAAAAGAACTCTACTGATAAACGAACTAATCAACTTGAACAAAAAACTAGGAAAATAGTATATACATTTCATTAACAAATGAAAGGACTCTACTAACAAGCAAAAAGAGAAGGGAGATAAAAAACTAGTAAAATACATGAAAGGACTCTACTGACGAGCAAACTTTTTAAAATGATGAAAAATTTAGTAAAATATTATGATTTGTAATTAGTAAAAGGACTCTACTGACGAGCAAACTGATCTCAATGCAAAATTTAGTCATAAAATATACTTTGCAATTAATGTAATTAGTTAAAGGACTCTACTGACAAGCAAACTGATCTCGATGATATAGATAAAAAATTTGGTAAAATATTATTGCTACTTTGTAATTAGTTGAAGGACTCTACTGACGAGCAGTCTAATCTAAATGAAAATTTTAGTAAAATATTATGATTTGTAATTTGTAAAAGGACTCTACTGACGAGCAAACTGATGTCGATGATATAGATGAAATATTTGGTAAAATATTATTGCTACTTTGTAATTAGTTGAAGGACTCTACTGACGAGCAAACTGATCTAAATGAAGCATTAAGTGAAAAAATATGCTTTGTAATTTGTAAAAGGACTCTACTGACGAGCAAACTGATCTGAATGAAAAATTAGTAAAAAAATAAGCTTTGTAATTAGTAAAGGACTCTACTGATAAGTAAAGTGCTATCGATGGTGTTGATAAAAAATTTGGTAAAATAATATACCTACTTTGTAATTTGTTAAAGGACTCTACTGACGAGCAAACTGATCTAAATGAAACATTTAGTAAAAAAAAGTATGCTTTGTCATTAGTAAAAGAACTCTACTGACGAGCAAACTGATATCTATTATATTGATGGAAAAATTTGGTAAAATATTATACTGTGTGTTATATAAGAGGACTCTACTTGACGAGCAAACTGATTATAAACTCACATAGCAATTTTAAAAGATAAAAGGACTCTACTGACGAGCAAACTAATTATCCACATTAAGAAGGAACCAGTAAATAAAAAAACTCTACTGATGTAAACTTCATGTATTTATTTACTTATTTATAAATTTCCTCGTTGTATTAATTATTATTTCCGACTGCATTTTTGTCGTTTTATTTTTCGTGCAGAAGCATTTTTCCATTTTTCCATTTTTCTCACCTGTCAAGAAACCCATTTATTTTCCGATCAACTCGAAAAATACGTAACAAGAGAAACAACATCGACACATTTACACATTTACACATTTGTAGAAAAATGAAAAAAACTATCGAGGAAAAATGCTGCAAATATTGCACTTTTGTAGTAACATCTGTCGGAATATACATCTGGATATACATATATATATATATATATATATATATATATATATATATACATATATATATATATATATTAAACTGTTTGTGTCTGTGTGTATGTCAGCAAACGAATAGTCCAACTTCGATAAAACTTTTTGTTGTTCGTTCAAGTAAATTTATTCAAGGTTATTAAATGAAAAAAATATATAGCAATTATTTAGGAATAAGGAGAAAAATAGCGAAATGATGTATGTTGATTTCTGTGTAAGGAAAATTAACAGATAACAGTTCTAAAAATATGACAAATCGAATCTTAAAAATATTTCTAGTAAGTAGATATATATATATATATATATATATATATATATATATATATATATATAATTTTACAACGTGTCAGTTCTCAGCAGAGTGTGAGAGAATAATGGGAAAATAACGAGCTCGCAAAAGCTATTACTACAGCTTCATGTATGACATAAGATAGCTTTACAAAATGTCGTTACAAGAAATAGGAAACTAGTGTTATTGGTTACAATAATTTATAATAAATATTACGCACATTGAAAAATATCAAATAAAAAATTGTGAAAATTCAAAAATCTGGAATGATAAATAATGAATTTCTCTTCGTTCTGTCTCTATAACAAATTAAAATAATTATAACGTTAGAGTTCGTTTGATTTTTATCTCGCTAGGTGGCATGTCGACATAATAAACTAGTGGTGTACGTCTCGATAATATCTATATATGTACGATTACATAAACAACAAGCAATCAAATCTTTAAAGAACTTTACTGGCGAGCAAACTGATAATTGACTTGAAAATGAAACTGGTAACAAACGATTTAAAATGGATAAAAGAACTCTATTGACGAGCAAACTGGTCACCATCGACTTGGAGGAAGAATTTCATTAAATATTAGAATTTATTTAAATCAAAATCTTATTAATTGCAATAGATAAAAAGGACTCTACTGAGGAGCAAACTGATTTTGATGATTTTAATAAGGAATTTAGTAAAATAAAACAATTTTTAAAACATAAAAAGGAATCTACTGACAAGCAAACTTATACTGATGATCTGGAAGAAACACGTACATAAATATTACAATTTTTAGTAAATAAAAAGGATTCTACTGACTAGCAAACCTATCATCGACTTTAGAAAACAACTATCAAAATATTTTAATTTTACTAGATCAAAAGGACTTTACTGACGAGCAAATATTAGATAAAAAAAGAACTCTACTGACGAGCAAATTAATGTCGACGACTATAAAAAAGAATATAGTGAAATAAAACAATTTTAATACATAAAAAGGACTTTACTGATGAGCAAACTAATACTGATGATTTTGAAAAAACACCTAATTAAATATTACAATTTTTAGTAAATAGAACGGACTCTACTGACGAGCAAACTAATAATAAACTTCAGAAAAAAATTATCAAAATATTTCAATTTTACTAGATTGAAAGGAATCAACTGACCAGCAAACTGATGTCGAAGATTTTAAAAAATAATCCAATGAAGTAAAATTATTTTTAATAGATCAAAATGACTCTACTGACGAGCAAACTGATATTTATGATCTTGATAAAAAACTCTAGTAAAATTTTATACTTTTCAAAAGATTAGAGGACTCTACTGACGAGCAAACTGATGTCGATGTTACAAAAAAAATTGAATTTATAATAGATGGAAAGGACTCTACTAACGAGCAAACTTATTTCTATGATTTTCAAAAAGATTCTAGCCATTTATTTATTTAAATTAATAATAGATAAACAAAGACTCTACTGACAGCAAACTAATATCGATGATTTAAAGAAAATCTAGTAGAATATTATACTTTGTAAGAAATGAAAAAAATTCTACTGATGACTAAACTAATTTAGTTCGAATTGGAAGAAAAATCTAGTAAAATTTTATACTTTATAATTTTATTTTATTCAAATTTAATATATCAGAACTTACAGCAATATAAAAGAACTAGAAAAAAGAAGTCAAGTGGGTATTTTGAGGTTATGTCATCTTTAAGTCTCATTTTAAGATAAAAGAGAGATAACAAAATTTTTATAAAACTACTTATAATTTGGCAACTTATGAGATCATAATAAATTTATATTTTATAAGTAAAATCAGTAAAAAATAATCTTGCCCTTACTCGGTAAAGTTCGTATCTGCCTATTTTTATACTTGATTATTATCTCACTAGATGGCGTGTCGTGTGGACATAACAATTATTTATTTTTTTCATGTTAAACACAATTCTCGTTTGCTTATCGATAAAATATTAATTACTACGCCACTGAGTTAATAAATAATAAATAAAATTGTATGGTACATGTACATGCCTCACTTTTATAAAAAAAATATTAAACTTAAATTATTAAAATTTAAATAAAATTATTAAACTTAACAATTATTTATTTCTTCATGTTAAACACAACTCTCGTTTGCTTATCGATAAAATATTAATTACTACGCTACTGAGTTAATAAATAATAAATAAAATTGTATGGTGCATGTACAAGCCTCACTTTTATAAAAAAATATTACACTTAAATTGTTAAAATCATATAAGATTTTTGTTTAATTACAATATTTATTACGACTGTTAAATAATTTAACATCTAGTAATAATAATAAACAATGACATAAATTTAAATAAATAAGAGTACAAAGGATAGAATTTACATTAAAATGATATCCGTAGTATGATGATTTAATATGAAATAAAAGCAAATAATAATAAAATGATATAAAATTATTAAAATTAAATTATTGTTAAAATTGTATTAAAACTGTATACAATTTGAGATATAAATTTTAGATTGATTTGTTCATATGACGTCATTTCGCAGTAGAGAACTTTCCTCCTAGTGGTGCCTTAAAAAAGTTTTACTTCAAAAAATTATATATGTATTTCTTAGTTTTTCCTGGTTTTCCTGAATTTTCCTAGTTTTCCTAGTTTTCTCTCGACCGGACACAATGTCATGATAAATTACGGAAATGTGAGCGTCATAAATATTGCGGTTTGCGGCCGCAACATATATTTCGACGATGATTTATTTAGTGGAAGGAAAGTTTGCGGGATTCATTTGCATTTTAAATTATTTTTATAATAATAGACTAGTGGGTTTTGCGCATAACTTTCTAACTAAACGGGGTAAAAAAATGAAAAACACTTTTTTCATTTACAAAAAAAAAAAAAAAAATTGATGATTCGGATTTTGATTTAATTTTGGCTGAAATTCTAAAGCTTATACACTTGAAATACATAGTTTGATCTTTAAAAATAATATAATTCTTAGGAATATGAGATAAGATCCTTCATTCTAACTCTGCTTAATTAAGATTTGTTTATTCACGTCGTCCAATTGACATAATATACGAATAATAAAAGTTGCAGTATTTATAACAATCTATAAGAAATAACATTAAAAAAAAGAAAAATACACATTTGTAGGTGATGTTATAAATTAGTTTTAGGTAACATTTTGCCTTAAGGCAAGTTGCATGAATTTCCCAAAATATGTAAATAATTGACTCAATCAATAATGATTTGATTTGTATATTTGTGTATATAAATCAACAATATGGTTTGTAATGCCAATTTTTTAACACCAAATTAAATTTTTCTTCTTACTTTTTTTCTAAATTGCTGAACCTGCCTTTCCAAAATTGTAACAAATTTTTTATTCCCTCAATGCAAGTAAAATGTTTTTTGAATCATTCAAATCGGGTGCTCCGTTCTCTCACAAACCGATGTCTATTTTTGCTTAGTACCTCTGAAACGACTGGATCTACTTTTCTCAAAAACTAGTCAGCACGTATTCTGATCAATAGGAATCGAATGTTTTTTTGAATAATTCAAATCGGTTGATCCGTGGGACTAAAATCGTCGATGAAATATTGTATCCGCATACATACACACACACGTCATACAGTTTGTTCAGAAGACATTGACTAGAAAAATTTGATGTTCGATTTTATTGTAATTAATAATAGCCAATGGAAAATTTGAAAAAAATGAGAAATTATTAAATTTCTATTAATTTATTTATAATATCTTGTTATTAAAATTTAATTGAGTTTGATGCAATAATTTAAAAAAAATAAAAGTGCACATAAACTGCCTTTTCTCTCGTATGTTATTACATCACATCATGAACATTACATCACGTTTTCTTTCTTCTTCTTTTTTCTATATAATACTTTCTATATTATTTATCATTTTGACAGTATTTAGTACCATTTTGTATGAGAAGTGCTACGTAACATAACATCTACGTAACATTAGTCTGTTTTTATGGCACCTGGAATTTTATTTATCAAAACAGATGTTTAAAATGTTTCTTTGCTAACTAGATTTTATTAAAATAAATATTTTATCCCAATAAAAGAAAGTACTTACATTACTTTTGTTAATACAAATAAATTTTTCTTCTTGAATCTGATATTTACTTTTGAGTATCCAAGAAATTCACCCCGAGTTCTAAGAAATGAACAATGAGTGCAAAAGCGTGGTGGCAGATGGAGCATTCATTATTTCATCTTACAAACTCATTTGCTAATTGTAAAGAAACGGCTTGACTGATCTTTGCACAAAACTAAATAATGCTAGTTCTTGTCGTATTACATCGATTGGCATTTGAATTTTTGAAATCGGTACAGCTGTTTTTGGAAAATGTCGACAAAAGGACGAATTATGTCACAAACTATTTAGAATGACGTGCAACGTCAAAAAAATCTATGAAAATTAGACCATCTAACTTCCATCAATTTATATAAATTTTATAAAATTAATTTGTCAATTTGTATGAAAGCGTTCTTGAAATTAATCAAGTAAATATTTTGGGTCACCAATATGGGAAAAAGTATTTATCAAAAATGAAATAATGAAAAAATGAATATACTTATCAGAAAAGTATAAAATTGTATTAAAACCTCTGATTTTTTTATAAATTTTATAATATTATGACAGGTATCTGATTTTGTTTTTCTACTGCCAAAATCAACGGCCGACTGTGTTGCAACATTACTCCCGTCATTATCAAATAAAAATATATAAAATTATAAGATGGTTTTAAAACAAAGAAGTAAAATAATCGAACAATTTTCAATATTATTTTCGATAGTCTATATGATTTTTATAAAAAGTAAAATTATATTTATTGCATTTTAGTTTAATATAATCGATTTGGTATTATTTATCATACTTTTGCATTTTCTTTAATGATGCCTAAGAAAGTTTCACTTCAATTTAATAGTTCATATTTTTTAACTAGGGCATGAATTTTGTTGTGATGTTTTTTCTTAATAAATGTTTGTGATGCATTATATAAAAATTCAGCAATTTATATATATATATATATATATATATATATATATATATATATATACAGTGGCGTCGGAACCAAATTTTTGATGGGTGGGCTCGTTTTTTTTTTTAGATAGGCAGCCAGTGGTCTCGTTTTTTTTTAGAGATATTAGCCCATATAATTTTTTGAAATTGATGGGTGGGCTGAGCCTCCCCATCAAAATTCATGGGTGGGCTCAAGCCCACACAGCCCACACGGTTCCGACGCCACTGTATATATATATATATATATATATATATATATATATATATAAAGCGAGAGGTTTTTCTTCAGATGGTGAAATATATATATATATATATATATATATATATATATATTATGCAATTTGAATAACTTATAATTGTCTTGTAACTTTCATTTTATTTCCCAAGCTAATAACATTTCCTTTGACTAATAAAAATTTCCAATTAAATTAATTCTTTCTCAAATGCCCTTCGTGGCTTCTTATTAATGAGACGGCTGGTGGAAAATTTATGAAAAATAAAATCACATACATACTCATACTCACCTCACATATACACACACTTAATCATACACACACCCAGCTCTTATACACACACTCGTATTTTCTTGAAATTTGGTCGCATTTGATTCAGAATGACTTAAAACGTCGAAACATAAAATTATACATCCACATTGAAATTAATTATCGTATTTTCTGGCGAGAATATACTTCTCTATATCTTTAATATAAAATTCTTTTGTAATGATGTATGTGAATATAATACTTCTAAACGATTATTCCGATTTTGATAAATCTTTCCGAAGTTTGTTAAGGGAATTTTTAGGACGTATGTATAAAATAGGACGTATATAAGAATAAGTCGGGTTTTCCTTCCTGACGAAATAACTCCAGAACGCACGAACCGATTTCGACAATTTTGCATTCGTTGGAAAGTTATCGGGCTCCGCAAGGTTTATAGCTAAGAAAATTAGTGGTGCATGGCATCGTGCCCTAATGCAAATTGCTGGAACTTCTCGCACCGTAATTAAAAATTCGAGTAATGACATTAGTGAGAATTATCAGAATTATGCTTGGTTAAGTCAACGAGCAATTTTTGCCGCAAAGAATAATGATGTACACGTACTGAATTTCACCATTCGATCAAAAATTGCTGGCAATTTGGTGACATACCAATGATTCCGATTGGTCTTCCGTTTGACTTCAAACGTTTGCAATTTCCAGTTCGCCTTGCGTTCGCAATAACAAGTCGCAAGGCCAATCGCTTAGTGTTTGCGGGATAAATTTCAAATAGATTATTTAGAAAATGATTGTTTTTTACATTCGCATACGTTGCCTGTTCACGAGTTGGAAAACCATCCGCTTTGTTTGTGTTAACGACGTCAGACCAAAAAACAAAAAATGTGGTTTACCAAAGAGCACTTCAATGAAACGGATAATTTGCGGATTCACTTTCATTTACTTAGAGAAGTTCAACTCAAAAACAATTCATTTTTGTAATCGAAATAAATTCATTACTGTTGTATAATAAAATCAAATTTTTTCTTTATCAAATATAAAACAAACAAAAAATTTTTTCATCTTTCTCACGAAACCATCTGGTGGTGAAACGGAGTTCGGCGGGTTTGCTAGTCTTTAATATAAAATTCTTCTGTAATGATGTATGTAAATATACTACTCCTAAACGATTATTCGGATTTTGATAAATCTTTCTGAAGTTTGTTAAGGGAATTTTTAGGAAGTATGTGAAAATATAGTAATTTTTACAAATTTGAAACATTGTTTGGCATTGATAACAAATGAAAACTGTGGCAAAAATTCTCATCTTTGCTCGTTTGTCGAGGTAAGGAATCGCTTTTAGGGCGTATCGTATCTCGAAACAGATTGTATCTAAAAGAGTATTTTTATTACTAGCCTTCTGTCTATTATGTATATATTAGCGATATGTAGGGCAACCTGTTGCTACGCGTAGCAACCGTCAGGAGGAGCAGGAGGGGCAGGAGGGGCAGATGAAGCAAAAAGAGACAGAAATATCCGCTAGATGGGGATGATGGTAAATATCTGGGTCATGCGTGGGACTTGATTTATAACCGGGGCGTGCCATTGATTGCGTACAGGATTCCAACATCTCCTTTTCCTAATACACTACTAGATTTTTATAAGGGATGAATTTTTTATTTTTATCTTGATAATCTTTTATAGTATTCAAGATTCTTTTGCCCGACCCATACGCCAGGGGTACCCGGTTTGAATCCTGGCACTGACATAAATTAGTTTAAAATTTACTAAATGCTTAAAAAAGGAACTCTGCTGACGAGCAAACTTAATGTCAATTCAAAAGATAACTAGTGGGGTGGGTGGCATCATGCCTTAAGGCAAATTGCTGGAACTTTCCGTACCGTAACGAAATGTTCGAGGAATACTGAATGTTTTCAAATAGATTATTATAAATATTGTAACATTGTCTAATATTTATAAGAATTATATAAACTGAATTGCAAAGTTGAAATTATTTGTTTCAACAAAAAACTAAAAAAAAAAAAAAAAAAATCGAACAAAAATTTTTTTTTCCAAAATCAATTATTTTGTTAAGACAAGCAGAAAGTTTGTTTGAATCATTCAAATCGGACGCTTAGTTCTCTCAAAAACTGCCATTTTTTACATATTTAGCTCCGTATCTTCGAAATGGCTGGGCCTGCCCTTGCCAAAAACTAATAAACACTTCTCCCAATCATTACTAATTGAACGTTTTTTAGATCATTCAAATCGGATACTCCGATATCTCAAAAACTCGATTTCTATTTTCTGCACTCTTTGCTCCGTATCTCCGAAACGGCTGGACCTGCCTTTGCCAAAAACTAATCAGCACATCTCCCTATCAATAGGAATCGAATGTTTTTTGAACCATTCAAATCGGTTGATCCGTGCGCTCGAAAACGTGACTGGAAATTTGTATCCATACATACATACACACACACATTCATTTTTTCTGAGGTATGTCAAAATATTCAGAAACCTTCAAAACGACGAGAAATGTAAAAAATTTCAATTTCGATTTTCGGCCCATTACAATAACTTACCCTACGGGAAGTTAAAAGAGGACTTTACTAACAAGCAAACTTAAATTTGGTAAAAAAGGAACTTTACTGACGAGCAAACTAAATAATAAAAGGGACTCTACTGACTTGCAAATTCAATCCTAATCAAAGATAAAAAAGAACTCTACCGACGAGCAAACTTAATTTGCACACTAAAAGCTAACTAATTGAAAGACGTCGATTTACGGCAAAAAATCTGTTCACACATACACACACACACATACTTTTCCCAATGTTGGTCTCATTCGATTCAGAAAGACTTGAAACGTCGAGAAAACATAAAACTAGCGATTCGGATTTTTTGATGAAAATATAAACTTCTTCTGGAAGTTAATAATATATGTGTTATACATATAATTAAAAATCTGAATGTTCTTTCTGAAGATACTTAGATCTATGTAAAACGTTCCTAATATTCCTAAAATATTACTGATTTTTTTAAACTCTTCAGATCTTTCTAAAACGTTACAAATCTTTCTAAACCGTTTTAGATCTTTCTAAATTTGCCCAAATCGTACCAAATCTTTATTAAATATACCATATCTTTTTACAAAGTTCCAGATATGTTTAAAACGTTTCAGATCTTTCTAAATTGAGCCAGATCTTACTGAAGCATTCTAGATCTTTTTGAAGCGTTTGTGGTCTTTTTAAAGCGTTTCAGATCTTTCCAAAACATTCCAAATCTTTTAGAAAAGTTCCAGATCTTTCCAGAGCATTCCAGATCTTTTAAAAAAAGTTCCAGATTTTTATAAGACGTTCCAGATCTTTCAATAACGTTTCTAATCTTTCTGAAACGTTTCAGATCTATCTGAAGTTTTTACAGATCTTTTTAAATTAACTTAAATCTTTCTAAATCGTATCAGATCTTTATAAAATGTACCTTACCTTTTTACTACGTTTCATATTTAAATCATATCTTTTTACATTGTCCCACATCTTTCTGAAACGTTCTAGATCTTTTTGAAGCGTTTGCGGTCTTTTTAAAGCAATCTACATCTCCCTAAAACTTTCCAGATCTTTTCAAAACATTCCCAATCTTTCAAAAAAGTTACAGAATTTTATAAGACGTTCCAGATCTTTTTATATGTTACTATATGTATACAAATTTGAACAAAAATGCGATTTATTACATCTAGTTATTAAGATTGAAAATAACGCATGTAATTTTGTGGTTAATTGCTGAGTTGTATTAGATGCATCATCGAGTGAAATACCACATCCAGCATTTAACCGTACAAGCATACCACTATTTTTTTAATTTTACACTGTGAGAACTAAAGACATATCTAAATATATTCAGAAATTTTAATTTATTTATTGGATATAATTTACAAAATTGGGAACTTGAACTTTCACATAATAATTTGTGAATAAATTGTTAAAAAAATATCGGAGGACTATACTTGTCGCTGTTATAGATAATAATCATTTTTGTCGTTATATCTAAAGTTTTATTCATGTGATTTTCATCTTTTATTTTTGCACTTCATGCGTAATTTTTTCCAATTTTTCTAATTTTTTTTACATCGCTCTCTATTTCCCTTTGAAAGTGTTTCCGAGCAGATCCATCTGGTGATCAATCATCGTAACGCCAAGCGAACACATACGGATGTGTTATAGTCGGGAATCTGGTGGAAAGTTTCGATGAATTTTTAAAAATATGAACATCTGAGAAAATTTCTAGAAAGATTCAGAATATTTTTGAAATATCTAGAATGTTTTAGAAAGATCTGAAACATTTTAGAAAGTTCTGGTACGTGGCGAAAAAGCCTGGAACATTTTAGAAAGATCTGGCACGTTTTAGAAAAATCTGGAATTTTTCAAAAGAGTAGGAACGTTTTAGAAAGATCTAAAATGCTGGAGAAAGATGAAAAACATTTCACAATTATCTAGAACGTTTTAAAAAGATTTAGAACGTTTTAAAAGTAAACAAAATAAAAATGATAAAGTTCTATAATATTTCAGAAAGATTACGAATGTTCTGAAAAGATCTGGAATCATTTAGAAAGATTTGGAACATTTAAGGCAGTTTCTAGTAAGATATAGAATATTTTAGAAAGATCTAGAATGTTTTGGAAAGATCTGGAACATTTTAGAAAGTTGTAGAACGTTTTGGGAATATCCGGCACATTTAAGAAAAATCTGAAATGCTTTAGAAAGATGTTAACAGGTTTAGAAAGATTAGGAACGTTCTAGAAAGATGCTGATTCTAGATCTAGAATGTTTTTAAAAATATCTGGAATGTTTTTAAAAATATCTGGAATGTTTTTAAAAATATTTCGAATGTTTTAATGAGATCTCAAACGTTTTAGAAAGAAACGATTTAAAAAACGTCGAATGCTTTAGAAAGATCTGAGAAGTTTCAGAAAAATCCGAAACGTTTCAGAGAGACCTGGAACGTTTTAAAAAGATTTAAAACGCTAGAGAAACATCAAAAACACTTCACAAAGACTTAGAACCTTTTAGAAAGACTTGGGACATTTTAAATATAAGAAAGTTTTATAATATTTCAGAAAGATCAGAAATGTTTTGCAAAGGTCTGTGGAACGTTTTAGAAAAAATCTGAATTTTTTTCAGAAAGATCTGAAACATTTAAGAAAGATATGAAACGTTTTAGAAAGATCTAAAGTGCTTGAAAAACATCAAAAACATTTAACGATTTTCTAGAAAGATTTGGAACATTTTAAAACTACAAGAAAAGTCTATTATATTTCAGAAACATCAAAATCGTTTAGAAATAGTCTGGTATCTGTTATAACGATCCGAAACGTTTTGGAACAATCAAGAATATTTTAGAACGAAATTGAATACTTTAGAAAGATCTAGAAAGTTTCACAATTAGAAAGTTGTGGAACGTTTCAAAATTATCTGGAATTTTTCAGAAAGATGTGGAACATTTAACAAAAATCTATGAAACAGAACAATGAAAAACATTTCAGAAAGATCTTGAACGTTTTAAAAAGATGTGGGACGCGTTAGAAAGTTCGAAAACGTCTTAGAAAGATCTGGAATGTTTTAGCAAGGTTTAGGTTCTAGAAAATTAAAACGTTTTAAAAAGTGTAGAAATATTTTAGACCATTTAGACACTGTAAGATTGTGTTTGAAAGTCTTGAAGGGTTGTAGAAATTTTCGGAACGGCGACGAAAGTGTTGAAAGGTTCTAGAAAGTTTGGGTTTATTTTGAAAAGGTTTTGGAGAGTTTTAGAAAGTTTTGAAACGTTTTAAAAAATTTTGTAACGTTGTAGCAAAATTGAGAGTGTTCTAGTAATTTTGCTTCAGAAAGCTGTAGAAATTTTTGAAACGAGTTTCAAAGTTTTGGAACGTTTTAGAAAGTCTAGGAATGTTTTGCCAATATTTCTTAATTTGCAGCGTTTTTAAGATCCAACTGACTTAAAACTGTTTGTGATGTCTTGGAAGAGTTTTCCATATTTTAGAACATTTTTAAAAAGTTCTTTCAAATTCTGCACTATTTTAGACAGCATCCCAGATGTTTTTTAATACACAAAATCTCCACCAGCTCTCTCACTAACTCGTCTCCTCTAATCCACATCGCTCTCTTGAATTATTCATAAGTCAACGACTAGTGACACGTGATCATGCATTTTTTATCAAATGACACTATGACACATTTTTTTTAAAAATGACACAATGTACATTGAGAAAAATAACATGGAAATAATTATTAATTTTAATGTTCACAAATGGAACATGAAAACTGTTGTATGAAAGGACAGGAAAAATAACATAGAGTAAAGAATAATATATATGTATATATATATATATATATATATATATATGTATATACTAGCTGACTCGGCTAACGTTGTTTTACTAAGTAAGGTATATTCTAAACAATTTCTAGAGAATCAAAAAAATTAATGATTTAAGTGTATAATGATGTGTTGTTTGAATGCTATATACAATGAGGTATTATGAAAACAATAAACCCCATTAATCTATATTTGATCTGCAAGTTTTATACACTTTCTATAGAAAACATGGTATAATCCATTCTTTTTTTGGCCTTATTGATTACGTTTCAAGTTTTTCAGATTCTTTTTGAATTCTGAATTTTGTGTATAATTCTAAATAATACTACTGAGCTTTTATGCACAATTTTCAAATTTCTGCGAGGAGAGATAGAAAATGAATTAAGTATTTCTTCTTTGACCTGCTTTTTGAAAAGTTTCAAGTAACATTCGATGAATTAAAGTAAATTTAATAAAAAGTATATATGTAGAGCAGGGCGAGACACATAGGTTCAATTTGACTTTGAGCAAATATAAACTATATTGTGAAAACTAAACCAATTATATCACAACAAATAACACATTTCAAACTAACAATTATCTGACTATGTTCAGTAAAACTGCCAGCTACTTCATCATTGTAGAGATGTGCTTTTTTTATGTCTTTCAAAAATTTGTTATCTTGACCTTTTTACCATATGGGCGGAGTAATTTGGAACGGCCAACAGATTTAATGTCTTATTTTAATTATATAGGTATTTTACAAAATAATTACATTTTTAACTAATGCTAAAAAACTACCAACGGACGAAAATACTTTTATTATGGATTTTCAAAGATTACCGTTTATCTCCCGATAGCAAAGTCATAAGAATCAAGGTTATAGCTGGTTCTACATCTTTTTCCCTCTACTTTCAAATATTGTTGTTAAACAATGCTTAACTTTACTGGTTTTTGACACATCGGTGGTGGACCTTTTTAATTCCGGATATATTACTATCTATTTTTTGATAAATTCTGGGAAATTATAACTGGGAAAATGTTATATGACAAAATGTCTCTTTGATCGATACCAAATTTAAGTTCTGAATTTAAATAACATAAATAAAAAATAATTTAACCTAGAAAATGTTTTATAAATACCAATGAGTATATAATTAAACAAATGAGATGTTTCAGAGCACCGTGTTTGAGAAAAAATGCCAAAAAGTGCATTTTCATATTAACATTTCAAAAAAGTTGATATTTTGAGTTTCTAGTAACACTTGAGGCCTGTTTAATAACGTGTTTGTGTATAAATAAAACTGCAAACAAAACTACTTACTACAATTTAGTCATAATTAAATAATATTCACGTAAAACTTCCTATTAAACGTAATTAAACATCTGTCTAAAACGTTTGACATTTGACGTATTAGCCACCGTCCATTGTTTTATTCAAATTACGCTTCTACAAAAATGTTCGAATTGAAAATGTAAAGTTTCTAGGCGATTTTGAAATAATATCTCACCTTTCCGACAACCTACTGATTTGCATGAAGTTTTCAAGACTAAGGCTGGCCAAATCGGTTTAGCTGTTTTCGAATTAGGCGGATCATTTGATCGAGAGCTCAATTTTTATATATAAGATATATATACATATATATATATATATATATATGTATATATATATATATATATATATATATGTATATATATTATTTTTTCCGACTTACCCGCCTCATGACCCGCAAAGAAAACGACGAAGTCTTCATGATGCCACTAATCTCGTCGACTTTTCAAGAAAATACTTCTAAGCTCTCCTTTCTTTTCTGCGGAATCTGCCGGAAAAAATACATCCCTAAATAAATATACGTATTTACACAAGACTCGAATAAAAATGGAAACGAAACAAGGCAAATACATATATCACATGAATAAATATTTAATGCAAAAGTCAAGGAAAAAGATTAGAACAAAAATTGCGAGAGAAGAGAATGGTACTGACGAGCAAACTTATGGGCCAAGAATCGAAAATGAAAATTTTTGCATATCTTCACGTTTTGAAGGTTTCTGAACATTTTACCATACCTTAGAAAAAATGCATGTGTTTATGGATACAATTTTTCGTCCACGTTTTCGGGCGCACGGATTAACCGATTTGAATGGTTCAAAAACCATTCGATTCCTATTGATAGGGAGATGTGCTGATTAGTTTTTGCAGGTCCATCCGTTTCGGAGATACGGGGCAAAGAGTGCATAAAATACAAATCAAGTTTTTGAGAGAACGGAGTATCGGATTTGAATGATCTAAAAAACATTCAATTTGTAATGATTGGGAGAAGAGATGATTAGTTTTTGGCAAAGGCAGGTCCCGCCATTTTGGAGATACCGAGCAGAATGTGTAAAAAATGGCAGTTTTTGAGTACACTAAGCGTCTAAGATCTAAAAAAACTTTCTGCTTGTATTGACAAAACAATTGCTTTTGGGGATAAAAAGTTATTACATCATTTTTTATTTTCCATAAAATATTTTTGTATTTTTGCATTAAAAATTCAAAAAATCACCCAAGCTAAGCACAGTCTAAGCGCCACTCCGGTACAAATGTTTACCCGACTGCCCTTAGACTGTTCATGTATTGGAGCACTTTTTGAATTTTGTGAAAACTATTGAAAAATGTGAAAATGCCGCCAAGTTATACACAGTATGAGTAAAAATGTCGCACAGAATTATTTGCAAATGCGTTTAGACTGTGACTATACGGGAGCACTTTTACAATTTCGTGTAAATTAGGCAACTTAGATATTTTTTTGAATTTGAAATCGAAATGAAATGACGATTGTTAATGTTCTGGAGATAAATTAATTTATGATTTACATTTGATTTGCTCGGGCATAACAAGATAGCAAAAATAATGAGAGTTACAGTATTTGTAATAATATATTTGATAACGTTTAAAATTTGTCGAATATTTCATTACGGTACGGGAAGTTCCAGCAATTTGCCTTAAGGCACGATGCCATACACCGCTTGTTAATATTTTGCAATTTTGCATACATTTAATGTGTTTCTGGGTAAAAATAGACGTTTAACATTTACACAATAAATTAAAAACAAAAGACATATATATGTTTGGAAAAAATTAAAGTTGACTTGGAAGTTTTGCCGAATTTTATTTTATTCAAGTGTTAATAAAAAATATAGCTATTATTTTTAAATTTTAGCATTTATTAAATTTAATTAATGAAATAAAAATTTAAGTAGATAATAAACATTTAACATTTACAAAATCCATTTGGAATAAAAGAAATATAAATATAATATTGAATAAAAAACAAATTTACAAGAAGATTTTAGTTGAAGTTTTGCAGAATCTTCTTTCATCGAACTACATTCTTTAAATAAAAACGTAGCTTATATTTTTTTACATTTTTGCTGTTAATATAATTTAATTAATTAATTAATAAAATATAGATAAATAAACATTTAACATTTGCACAATACATTTAATAACAAAAAAAAATAGACAATGAATAAAAGACAGATATAGCTTTAGAGAAATATATTTCCAAGAAGATTACATAGATACATTCAGAAGCATAAAATATAAAGCGACATAAATTAAATATATAAATTATATATATATATATATATATGTATATATATATATATATATACATATATATACATATATATATATATATATATAATTTATATATATATATATATATATATATAATTTAACATCGAAAGATATATTGAAAATAATTATAAACAAAATACATATTTTTATAAGCTTGTACAGAACACTCAGCAGCAAATATTTATATAGATATATATATATATATATATATATATATATAAAACACTGAAATATACACTTTGTATATTCAAACCTGTTTGCACTTTTTTCTGTGTATAAAGTTTTTCTTTTGATTTTTAAACACAGCTTAATTTCTTATTAATTGATAAATATTTTTAAATTATATTTATATTTATATTTATTATTATAATTTTATTTCAATATCGGCTGATTGTATTATATATATATATATATATATATATATATATATAATATAATATAAATAAAAAACAATTTAGGTAATAATGTGAGAATTAAATAAAATAAAATGAAACTAAATTATAACATACATAAAATAAACATACAAATATGAATTACTTCAAATTATTAATCAAAATGTGTAATAAATATAATTTAATTTAATTTTTGTAACTCCAAGATTCAAATTTAATTTTTTTTAAATTTCATTTGAGGCTTTTTTTAGGAACTATAATTAAATTGCAAAAAAATATTTGTTTGAATATATATTTTATGTCATCTAAGATTTCTAATAGAAATTATCTGTTTTTGTATTTTTTTAGTTTTTTTTATTTCCTAATTAAAATATACAAAATTATATAAAAAATATCAATCGACTGATATTTCATAAAAAATACTTAATATTCCTACAAAAATATTTCTTACAACAATTTATCTAAAAAAACGTTGATAATTTAAATCATGAATTTTTAAAACGAAAATCAAAATATGGCTATTCTCTGATAAAATTTTTCTCTTATATTAATTTAAGAAAACAATTTACATATAAATAAAATATAAAATAAATTATTAATATAAATTGTGTAGTCAAATCAAAATTTGGCTATTTTCTGATAAGATTTTTCTCTTAAGAAATTTATGAGAAATTTATAAAAATATATGTATAATACTGACAAAACAATTTACATATAAATAAAATAATATAAAATAAATTATTAATATAAATAAAATGTTAAATAAATATTTTGTATATATGTATATATATATAAATATATATATATATATATATATATATATATATATATTTAATATAATATTTACCCTTACGAATTATTTATTTACATTAACAGATTATACTTTATCACTACACAACATATGTACGAGTTATTTATTTACACTCTCATTTATGAACCAATATTTAGTTTAATATTTTTAATATTTAAAATGAACTTTAAAGAATTTTTCTGCATTTAAACAATATCGTATTTGTTAAATTTTTTTAACAAAATTTGGGATTTTCGGAAAATGCGTCCCGTCGCGAGACAGTCTGACGACTTACTTAGTGAGGGCAGCTTCTGTTTGTTGAGAGAGGAGAGTGTTGCCCGATTGCGCAGAAGCGGAAAAAATTAGATATATATATATATGTATATATATATATATATATATATATATATATTAGGGTGGTCCTTAAAATAGTCATTGTCGATTTTCCTTGCTCCCAGGGGCTCAAATGGTTCCAAATTGATAAAAAACAATTCTCTGAAAGTTTTAGCTCTTAATATTAACGTTTAGATAGAGCGCAATTCAATCAAAGTTTGTATGGAAAGAGCATGGAAAAAATTTTGAAAATTTAAAAAAAATGTGTTAAGTATAACTTAGCGACAAATGAATGAGTTTTATTCATCCATTTGTTCGCTAAATTACATCTAAAAAACATTTTTACAATTTTTGAAAAATTTTCCATGCTATTTCCATACAAAACTTTGATTGAATTGCGCTCTATCTAAACGTTAATATTAAGAGCTAAAACTTTCAGAGAATTGTTTTTTATCAATTTGGAACCATATGAGCCCCTGGGAGCAAGGAAATTCGAAAATGACCATTTTAAGGACCACCCTAATATATATATACATATATATATATATTATGTATACATATATATATATATATATATATATATATATATAATATTCTTGAATTGTTTATTTGCAGCCTAGTCGAAATAAAAAGCAATTAATATTTAACCATATATTATGCAGGTTTATGTACACTGTATGTGTGTCATCATTGAGTACTTTAGACAAGTTCTGAAAATTATTTTGCAATTTTTATAAAATTACAAGATTGCTAAAACGTTTAATTAAAAAACAAAAATAAAAATATAATAAAACTAGTGATGAATGGTATCGTGGCTTAAGGCAAATCGCTAGAACCTCTCGTACCGAAAACTAAATTATTGAACAAAACTTCGCAAAACTTTGAAAAAATTAGATATTTAAGAAATTTTGATTTTTTTAAAAATATTTTACTTTTTTAAAAAATTTGATTTTTTTAATATTGAGATTTTTTTTTGAAGATTTTGAACATTTTTTTAGCACGCTGCATAGCTGATTTAGAGTCGAAATATCAAAGCGCGTAAGCGCCGCGTAGTCGTCTAACTTACATTGGTACGGAACCCATTTAAATTGTACTTTTCATTATAATCTTCATAAAATATCTGATAATACGATGTACATGTCTAATGATCATTTTTGGCTCTCAAAAACTGCCATTTTTTTAATATTTAGCTCGGTATCTCCGAAACCGCTGGGCCTACCTTTGCCAAAAACTAATAACCACTTTTCCTCGTCATTACGAACTGAATGTTTTTTGGATCATACAAATTGGATGATTCGTTATCTCAAAAAATCGATTTCTATTTTCTGCACTCTTTGCTCCCTATCTCCGCAACGGCTGGACCTGCCTTTGCCAAAAACTAATCAGCACATCTCCCTAATAATAGGAATCTAATGTTTTTCAAACCATTCAAATCGGTTGATCCGTGCGCCCGAAAACGTGAACGACAAAATGCGGACATACAAAACACACGCACACACACACATTCATTTTTTCTGAGGTATGTCAGTAAAATGTTCAGAAATCTTCAAAACGTCGAGAAATGCAAAAATTTTCATTTTCTATTTTCGGTCCATTACTATAACTACCCTACGGGAAGTTAAATATTACCTCATGCTATTTTAGATTTATATAAATAAAACTCAATATTTAATTGATAAATTTTATTTAAAACTCACTTAAAAATTGCAAAAATTATTTAAACAATTTACGCATAGCACATTTCGCTCGTGCAAATCTCTTCCTCGCATTCCAGACAAGTTTCCTTATCGCATTTGTAGGTGTCGGTGCAGCCTCTCTTCACTTTATCTGGGAAAAGAACCATATTCGTGAGTCTTGGATAGGGTTTGTCGGTTTTCAAAAACCGGTTTTTTGGCGAAAATTAGGGAATTCGAAAACCGGTTTTTTAGTGAAAAAAGTCGGTTTTCACTGTATAAATGAAAAATGACATTATAGCTAAATATAAAAGATAGATGAAAGCGTTTTGATTCTTGAAACCATATCGGTTCAATAGCATTTGATATTTTATCAGTATGCAATGGTTCCCAGAAAGGTTTTGTACATATTAATTTAGATTTTTATACCAGTATTTATATTAATTTAAATCAGTGTGACTTCTTCTAGAAGAAGTAACTTCCTCTACTCAAACTTAAAAAAAAGAGTTTTAAACCCCAGAAGCCTCAAATTGAAGAACAAAAAACTTAGAATTATTATATCGGGCTTTAAAAACAATTAAGCATAATTTGGTCGCAAGTATGAGAGTATTTTCTATTTCAGAAAATTTTGTGAGTAAACAAAGGACACGTCTAAGTAGCAATTCGATAGACGTTCTCAGTTTTTGAAATCATATTTTATTAAACAAAAAAACAATTTGAATGTTTAAAATTAATTAAATAAAATTGCTCCGAACAGACAATACCCGAGTTTAGCTTAATTGTTTTTAAAACTAAAATTGATATTTACAAGTATGTATCAAAATGTATCTACTATTTTTTTTTAATTTAATGAATTTTTTTATTTAAAAATGTATTATTTTCATTTATTCTAAAACTTTGCTTTCACTATCATAAATTTATTTTCATTCTTGTATGTGATAATGATGTATGAATAACGAATAATTATTTTCAAAGTTATTTAATCAAGATAAACTATTAATCTTAAGTTCTACTAATTAAAATTAAAATAATTTTACTATCCATAAAATTAAACAATAAATAAATTGAGTCAAATACTGCTCTAAATTACACTAAATTTGCGGATAAATTACAGAATATTCGAGCAAAAATTTATTTTTCATATGAAATTCGAAAACCGGTTTTTAGTAAAATTAAAATTCGAAAACCGGTTTTCTGAAATGTCGGTTTCTGTATAAACCCTAGTCTTGGATAAGACAAATAAGATTATTATCTCTGACAATTATTACCTCCGTCAATATCTAAGTAGCATTTGCCCATGCATTTGGTCTTCGTCTCGACTTTTTCAGGGTCGTCAAGGCAATTTTCATCATTTTCATCACAAGAAACACATTCGTGTTTTTTGGCATCACCATTGCATTCGTTTTTGTCACAAGTTGGGCAACGTTCTGGTTTTTTCTCGCACATTTTTTTCAGATTCTGGTTCTTGAACAGGTTGCTGGTGCACCCTAATTTTATGGCATCACCTGGGTAAAAGATAGAGGATAGAGGATTATTTTTAACGTAACAAATGAGAATTTGGTAGAAAGATTTGCTGATTTTGTGTTCTTGGCGTTTCAAGTCATTCTGAATCGAATTAGACCAAATTTGGAAAAAGGTTGTATGTATGAGAGAGAAAGACGATTTTTGACCAATAAATTTTTAAAATAATGAATCGATATAAATATTTATTACTCAATTTTTTTATTCAATCTTAAACATTCTTTTAATACAAATCATCTTATTGTTCTAGCAAAAAACAATACAATGTTGAACTCAGAAGAGTCCCTTTTTCATCATTTAGTTTGCAATTAAAGTTTGCTCGTCAGTAGAGTCCTTTTTTATTTTAAATCAGTATTAAGTTTGCTCGTTAGTAAAGTTTCTTTTTATCTTAAATCAAAATTGAATTTGCTCGTCAGTAGAGTCCTTTCTTATTTTAAATCAGAATTAAATTTGCTCGTCAGTAGAGTTCTCTTTTGCTATTTAGTTTGCAATTTAACTTTGCTCGTCAGTAGAGTCCTTTTTTGTCATAAATCAGAATTAAATTTGATCGTCAGTAGAGTCCCTTTTTTATTTTTTACTTTGCTCGTAAGTAGAGTCCCTTTTTGTTTTCTAAATCAGAAATGATATTGCTCATCAGTAGGGTTTTTTTCTATTTAGTTTGATTTAAATTTGCTTGTCAGTAGAGTCCCTTTTTTATCCTTGACATCAGAAATGAATTTGCTCGTCAGTAGAGTTCTTTTTTTAACCATTTTGTTCTCAATTTCAGTTTGCTGGTCAGTACAATCCTTTTTTATCTTAAATCAGAAAAAAATTTGCTTGTCTTTAGAGTCCGTTTTTATCATTTACTTTGCTCGTCAGTAAAGTCTTTTTTTATCTTAAATCAGTATTAAGTTTGTTAGTTATTAGAGTCCTTTTTTTAACGATTTAGTCTGTAATTTAAATTTGCACGTCAGTAGAGTCCCTTTTTATTTTCTAAATCTAAATTAAATTTGCTCGTCAGTAGAGTCCTTTTTATTTTAACTATTTAGTTTGCATTTGAAGTTTGCTTGTCAGTAGAGTTCCTTTTTATTTATTTTTTATTTTTAATAATTTTATCTTAAATCAGAGTTAAATTTGCTCGTCAGTACAGTCCTTTTTTACCTTAAATCAACATTAAATTTGCTCGTCAGTAGAGTCCTTCTTTATCTTAAATCAGAATTATATTTGCTCGTCAGTAGAGTCCCTTTTTAACTATTTAGTCTGCAATTTAAATTTGCTTTTCAGTAGAGTTCTTTTTTATATTTTAAATCAATATTTAGTTTGCTCGTCAGTAGAGTCCTTTTTCATCTCACATCAAAAAAACATTTTGCTCGTCAGTACAGTCCCTTTTTAATCATTTATTTTAAAAAATAATCTAGAGTGTTGGGTATTTTACTGAACATAGTATGAAAGTAATTTTGATTTTTACAGTAAAAGTAGAATTTGACCTTTGTGTCGAAAGGGAAAAATAACAACCAAAAATTTTTTACCCTTACCTTGTGCATTTAAAATACTCAAACAAGTATCTTGTGGCTTGAGACAAACTTCCTTGGCATCATCTTTAGCGTTGCAAACCCTGCGATTTCTTGGGAAAACATCGACATTACAAAGGTTACCTTTGCACTCCTGGCATTTCATATCATCACAGTCATCAGTTGGTTTCATACAACCCCTTGTATTTGTACCATCTGGGGAAAAAACAATTATGTTACTCACTTTTACCCACCAATCAAGAATGGTTAGTTGATATTTTTTCATTTAATCGTACATAATTTTTAAACCATCTGTTGTATATGAATAGTGTATATGACAAATTTGAAGCTAATTAAATTATCTACAACATTTTCTAACATTACAACACCCTACAACAACTCGGTATACTCGAAAATAGCATTAGAAAATGATGAATACTCTTGGTACAAGTCCACACGATAACTAGTCAACGATTTTTATGAGTAAGTACATTTTTTTATTCAATCCTTCATAACTTCTAAACCAGGTGCTATATATAAATAGTGTTTTCAACAAATTTATAGTAAATTAAATTATCTATAACATTTTCTGAAATGACAACACTCTACACCAACTCGGTATACTCAAAAATGTCATTAGAAAATGATGAATACTCTTGGTACAAGTCCACACGATAACTAGTCAACGATTTTTATGAGTAAGTACATTTTTTTATTCAATTCTTCATAACTTCTAAACTATTTGCTGTATATGAATAGTATTTTAATAAATTTGTAGCTAATTAAATTATCTACAATATTTTCTAACATCAGAGGACTCTACACCAACCTGGTATACTCAAAAATTGCATTACAAAATGACGAATACTCTTGGTACAATTCCACACGATAACTATTCAATGATTTCAATGAGTACGTACATTTTTTCATTTAATCGTTCATAACTTCTAAACCAGGTATTGTATATAAATAGTGTTTTTAACAAATTTATAGTAAATTAAATTATCTACAACTTTTTCTAACATTCCAACACTCTACAACAACTCGGTATACTCGAAAATGGCTTTAGAAAACTCAAAACGTCCTTGAAGATAATAAATTTTACTTAAATCCAATTTTGTTAATATTTAATTTGCTCATCAGTACAGTTCGTTTTTTTAATAATGTTAAAAGTAATAATAATTATTAACTTCCCGTAGGTCAAGTTATAGTAATCGCAAAAAAATCGAAAATGAAAATTTTTATATATCTTTACGTTTCAAAGGTTTCTGAACATTTTAGCACACCTTAGAAAAAATGGATGTATGTGTGTGTGTGTGTGTGTGTGTGTGTGTGTGTATGTATGTATGTATGTGCGTGTGTGTATGTATGTTCGGATACAAATTTTCGTCGACGATTTCGGGAACACGGATCAACCGATTTGAATAATTCAAAAAACATTCGATTCGTATTGATAAGGAGACGTGCTGATTAGTTTTTGGCGAAGGCAGGTCTAGCCGTTCCGAAGATACGGGGCAAAAAGTGCCGAAAACGGTAACTCAGTTTTTAAGAGAACGGAGCGTCCGATTTGAATAATTCAAAAAAACATTTCACTTGTATTGACAAGATGAAGAATTGATCAAATTTTCATGAGGGTAGGTCTAGCTGTTTCGGAGATCTAACGAAAAAAGTAAAAAAAATGCCATTTAGCGGTCAAAATTGATCATTAGACATATGCACATCAAATTATCAGATATTTTATAGAGATTTTAACAATGAGTATAAATTTTGTTTACATTCCTATGGGTTCCGTTCCAATGTTTATCCGTTAGACAGCGATGCGGCGCTTACGCGCTTTATATTTTGTCTTTATGCAGTTAAAGCAGTACGATTGCTTTAAAAAAAAGTGCAAATCTTCCAAAATATGTCAAAATAAAAAAAAAATTAAAAAAAAAAAATTAAAATAAAATTTTTTTTTTGAAAAAAAATTTTGTCAAAAAAAAGTAATTTTTTGTCCAATTTATAGTTTCTCAGAAATCTAATTTTTTCGAAGTAATTTTTTTTTTAAGATGTTAATCGTTCTTGAAAAAATAATAATTTTTGATACGGGAAGTTCGAGCAATTTGCCTTAAGGCACGATGCCCCAATTGCCTTAAGACAGAATTTCACTTACAGCTAGTTGGTGTCAATTTTTAGTACAATCAATTCCACAGAAGTGGACTCTACTAACGAGCAAACTGTTCAAGTTTTGATCATAATTAGTTTGCTCGTCAGTAGAGTCCCTTTTTACTTATTAACTTCCCGAAGGAGAAGTTTACGTTTTCATAAAAAAATCCGATTATGCTAATTTTGTTTTCTCGACGTTTCAAGCTATTCTGAATCGAATGAGACCAACATTTGGAAAAAGTATGTGTTTGTGTGTGTGTGTGTGAACAGATTCTTTGCCGTAATCGACGTTTTCTCAGAAACGGTTGGACCGATTTCAAAAATTTAAAAGCCATTCGATGTATCTCGATGAGGACTAGCGTTTATCAATTTAGCGTGACGATCAGCCAAGCCGTTTCTTAGTAAATAGCAGAAAAGTGAAAAAAATTTCGTCCGATTTTTATTATTATTTTTTTGACGGTAGATACCATAGTTTTCTAGATCATACTAAAATATTACGGCTTTACGACAATTGGTTTAACTTTAAAAATTCGTCAAAATTTGCAAAAATTGGTATCGTTTTTTTGGCATTTGTCAAAATTAGACCTTTCATCGACGTGTTTTCAAAAACGCCTGAACCGATTTCATAAATTTAAAAGCCATTTGATGTAACTCGATGAGGACTATTGTTCGTCAGTTTTGTGCGACGATCTGCTAAGCCGTTTCTTTGTAATTTGAAAAAATTGTTAAATACTTCGTTCACATTTAAGCTCATACTACCGAATCTATTTTAAAAAATCAAAAACTGTTCGAAAGATATTAGTTGGGAATGATACTGATTAATTTTAGGTGAAAATCTACCGAGCCGTTTTCTTGTAACTAACTGTTGAAAAAAAAATTTAAGCCGATTTTCATGAAACTTTTTTTGACGATATGTATCATGGTCTTATAGAATTTACTGAAATATCACGGCCTCAAAACAAGTAGTTTAATTTTAAAAATTCTAGTAGTTTTTTTGACGTTTGTTAACATTAAAATTGGACTTGTACTTGGTTTTAATGAACATATGAAGCTATTAAAGTCTATGGAGACTGGTTCAATTATGATAATTGTTGATTTCTGAAAATTTACTTTTAGAAAATACTCCTTGTCTTTAATACTTTTAATCACTCATAAATTAATTTATTTTTTATTGATTAAGTCGATTAATTGCACATATCGGGAAGTTCATGTAACTTGCCTCAAGGCTAAATACTAAACCAACTAGTTCGTCTTGTATTTTGCTCCTCAGTACAGTCCCTTTTTAATCATTTATATACCAAGAGTCTATTTTACCCACCTGGAAGGACATGTGTAATGCAATCACCATTGCAAGGCCTGACAGAAGTTTTAGCCAATTGCTGAGGATCGGTGGTGCATCTCTCGTCCTCCTTGGAGGTGCAAGTGATGCACATTTTCATCAAATCTTTGGTATTGCAATTATTTCCAGTGCAAGTTATGCACATGTGTGGATTTTTGGCACAGTAGTTTCTTTGGGAATTCGTCATCTTGATTAGGCAACCGTAGTTGGTGGTTCCTGGTAAAGGATATAAAATTTGATAAACGGTGGTTGAAATATGGTGGTTGTCTGTGGTTGAAATATGGTGGTTACCTGACTTTGTGTTGTAAATTACGTAACATTCGTTGATGAGTTTGCATGTTGTGGTTTCTTTTTCGCCATCGGTTAGACATGTGTATTGTTGGGCTGGAAAAAAAAAATTTATGTAATTTAAGGAGGTTGTTCGGTTTTTACTTATTTTTATTCGATATTGAGATTTTTTGATATTATGAAAGCTAAAAACCTTAGAATTATTTAAAAAAAAAACATCTCAATATCTATATTTTTGACAAAGTTATAGATAAATATATATCTCTATATGTATGATTCTCTGAAACCGTTTTTTTCATCGCTCCGGAGCTATTGTATGCCAACTGCTCTCTTTTTCATTATAACACCTCATGCACGTGACCTTTTTAATGTGTCAGCATCTTTGAACACCATGGTGTATTTAGTACATTAAATTAAATGGCGTATTTAGTACATTATATTAACAACTTTAAATACGTTTTTCTCAAATTGACTTTTTTCAACGCGGTGCCACAAATTAAAAAAAAAACTACAAATCGGATCGACTTGCATTTTTTTTTAATTTGTTCACAACTGCAATACCTAGTCCCTCTACCTCAAACAACTTGATAACATTACGCAAAAAAATTTTGCGAAACTTCTCGCCTTTTTCAACACTTTTTTTTTAAATAGCTGCCATTTTTTTCATTTTTGCTTTTTTTCTTTCATTTTGGTAGGGGGACTGGATTCAAACTTCTTCTTCAACGTAGTTTTTTTTTTTTTTTTGTTTCAGGCGATGCGCAACGGATTTATCTGTGGTATCGCAAAAGAAATCGATTTTGCAAGGCCCCCTGGTTAGAAAATGACAGAGAAAAAAAAGAAAAAGAAAATTTCGTAATATTCTATGATTTTGTAATTTTTGTTTAAAAAAACCGCATGTCTTTATGATAAATACATTTCGAGAAAAACAAAAACAAATACCTTGCATTTTTTGTAAAAAAATAAGAACAACCCCCTTAATATCGGCTAATATTGTTCGTATGTAATTAGTTTTATGACAAATATTATAAATTTATTTTACAAATTGTATTAAATTTGGAACCTTGGATTAAATTTGGATCCTTGGATTAAATTTGGTCGCAAAAATTTTATCACAAATGACCTAATGACATATTAAATCACCTATTGGCGTCATATTTACATATATGTGAAATATCTTACGTACTTTTTTTTATTATTGCTTCATAACGTCAAAACTATTTGTTTAATATTATTAGTGCATTTGACAAATTCGTAGCTAATTAAATTATCTTTAACTTTTTCTAACAGCACAATACTCTACAGCAACTCGGTGTACTCAAAAAATCGAAAAGAATCTGACGAGTACTCTTGGTGCAATTCCACACGATAACTACTCAATGATTTTTAATAGTGAGTACCTTTTTTTATTCAAATGCCTATAACTTTTAAACTGTTGGTTTAATATAATCAGTGTTTTTGACAAATTTGTAACTAATTAAACTGTCCATAACATTTTCTAGCATCACAACACTCTACAACAACGCCGTATGCTCAAAAATTGCATTAGAAAATGATGAATACTCTTGGTGCCGTTCCTCACGATAACTACTCAATGATTTTATTACGTAAGTGCATTTTCTCATTCAATTGCTTATAACTTCTAAACCATTTGTTTAATATTATTAGTGCATTCGACAAATTTGTAGCCAATTAAATTGTCTACAACTTTTTCTAATAATTCAAGACCCTACAACAACTCGGTATACTCAAAAATTGCAATATAAAATGCTACATGTTTTCCAAACTAACAAATTTTACTGACGCATTAAAAAAATAAATTTGTTTTAATAATAATAAAATATATTCAAATCACACTCCTGAAAAAACTAAAAATACACTAATTAATTTGAATTCTCCATAAAGTTGTCTATAAGCGACACTCGTACACACAGGTCGTCAAGTAGATGTCGTTTGAACGATTGATGCGTAAAAAAATTCAATAAATAAATATATAAAATAACACTCCTGAAATAACTAAAAGTTAGAGCAATATATTAGAATTCTCTATAATGTCATCTATAGAAGACACTCGTACACACAGGTCGTCAAGCAGATGTCGTTTAAACAAGATTTTTTTATTGTATTATATAATTAGTAATATTATATGAAAATAAAAATAAGTCTCTTTGAATAATTTAACTCGGAATGAAAAATTTTGAAGCAAAAGTCGATACAACGGATTTGGAAATATAATTAGTATTTTATATAAATTAAGTAAATTTGTTATACAAAACTTTATGCATTTTTTAAAAACGAACATATAAATTTAGTTTAATTTTTTTTTTAAATTTGAGACCTTAATTTAAGTTTTTCAAATTAGATTTACAAGAACAAATTTATTTATTAAATTATTTATATTTTTTATCATTCTACTTACCACTTGTCGTATATCCGACAAATGCAACAATCAAAAATTGCAAACACAATTTCGTCGAGACCATTTTTGGTTTTAAATTGTTTTATTTTTTGGCACTTTTTTCAAAAAAACTTGTACACAAAATGGACAAAAGTTGTTTTAGTACTCGGTTTATATAACAAGTGCTATTCGTTATCGATAGATAAAGATAATTTTTTTTAATTGTAGATAATTCTGGATAATCATTGGATTTTATCTGAAATTCTTGTTGAATCAAGTACTCGAGGTACTTTTCGAGATTGTTGCAGACGAATGCAATTTACGCAGAAAAGGTAATTGTTTGATTGATAATAAATTATTAAATTTAAATTTAGTATTAATATATATATATATATATATATATATATATAAATTCATATCAATCCTTATAAAAGTATTTCTTAAAATGAAATGAATTTTATACAAATTTTGAACTAATTTCACTAATGTTTTAAAGAAAAACCTAAACTAGTAAATACATTTTTTTATTAAATTGTTCATAACTTCTAAACCATCTGTTGTATACAAATAGTGTATATGACAAATTTATAGCCAATTAAATCATCTACAATTTTTTCTAGCATCACATCACTCTACAACAACTCGGTATACTCAAAAAAAGAATTAGAAAATGATGAATACTCTTGGTGCCGTTCTACACGATAACTACTCAATGATTTTCACGTGTAAGTACATTTTTTCATTTAAGCGTTCATAACTTTTAAACTATTTGCTGTATGTAAATAGTGCATTTAACAAATTTGTAGCTAATTAAATTGTCTACATTTTTTCTAGCATCACAACACTCTACAACAACTCGGTATACTCAAAAATGGCTTTAGAAAACTCGAAACGTACTCGAAGGTAAGAAATTTTACTTATAAATACAATTTTGTTAATATGTAATATTTGATTTGCTCGACAGTACAGTTCGTTTCTTAATTTTAATAATGAATATTAAGTTTTTTTATAAGTAGCAAATTTTAAGCATGGTTGTTGCATAAAAGAACTGTACTGACAAGCAAGTTGTGTTTTGATATAAATAAAAATTATTTGTCTGATAAAATGAACTCTACTGACGAGCAAATTTAATCTCAAGTTTTGTGGAAGCTCAATTGGATCGTCAGTAGAGTTCTTTTCAAATTTCTGCTTTAATTGTTATAAAATAGAATTTTTCTGAGGAGCAAATTAAATGTTTTATTTTTCTGCGTGTAAATTTAGTTTGCTCGTCAGTAGAGTTCTTTTTGTCGGAGAACTGGAACCAATTTTTTATGCTAATATCAATTTGCACAAAAAGGAATACTACTGACGAGCAAATTAAGTCTTTCGTCTCGTTAAAGTTTTATTTGATCGTCAATACAGTTTATTTCAAATTTCTATCCCAAATACCATAAAATAGAACTCTACTAACGAGCAAATCTAGCCTTAAGTTTTGTCAAATTCAGTATGCTAATTAGTAGAGTTCTTCTTTTAGAAAAATTGAATTCTCTTTGTCTGTGAAAATAATAAATTTGCCAGAAAGGGACTCTACTGACGAGCAAACTGATTCTTAACTTTTGTTAGTAATTAGTTTGCTCGTCAGGAGAGTCCCTTTTCTATCTGATGTATTTTATTTCAGTTTGTTCGTCAGTAGAGTCCTTTTTCTTTTTGATGTATTTTATTTCAGTTTGCTCGTCAGTAGAGTCCTTTTTCTATTTACTGTCTTTAATCTTAGTTTGCTCGTCAGAAGAATTCCTTTTCGATTTACTGTTTTTTATTTCAGTTTGCATGTCTGTCAGTAGAGTCCCACTTTTAATTACTGTGTTTAATTTCAGTTTGCTCGTCAGTAGAGTTCTTTTTCTATTTGAAGTATTTTATTTCAGTTCGCTCGTCAGTAGAGTCCTTTTTCTATTTGAAGTATTTTATTTCAGTTTGCTCGTCAGTAGAGTCTCTTTTTTATTTACTGTCTTCAATTTTAGTTTGCTCGTCAGTAGAGTCTCTTTTTTATTTGATGTCTTTAATTTCACTTTGCATGTCAGTAGAGTCCCATTTTTAATTACTGTGTTTAATTTCAGTTTGCTCGTCAGTAGAGTCTCTTTTTTATTTGATGTCTTTAATTTCAGTTTGCTTGTCAGTGGAGTCCCTATTCTATTCACTATTTTATTTTAGTTTGCTCGTCAGTAGAGTTCTTTTTTCTATTTGATGTATTTTATTTCAGTTTGCTCGTCAGTAGAGTCCTTTTTCTATAAAAATGGCTCCTTCTTTATTTTGCTCGTCAGTAGAGTCTCTTTTTTATTTGATGTCTTTAATTTCAGTTTGCTTGTCAGTAGAGTCCCTTTTCTATTTACTATTTTATTTTAGTTTGCTCGTCAGTAGAGTCTCTTTACTATTTATTGTTTTTTACTTCTGTTTGCTCGTTAGTAGAGTCCCCTAGAGTTGAACTAATTTTACCTTTGAATTTCAATTGTTATTTATTAAATTGATTGTGTACAAAAATCGGTATATGTATACAACTTGGCATAAGGCAAAATGCCACTTACAACAAGGTTAAATTTTGCAACTTGCCAAAAGGTTAAATATAAATCCTCGTGCCAATTTGAGTGCAGTTCTATTTTTGCAAAAAAAAATCTGTTATCTCTTATCGTTATCGTTAATTAGTTCTATTGATAATGCACTTGCGGAATTTATTGATTTTTCTGCAACAAATGTGCAATTGAATGATAAATTGATTGATAATAGTAAATCAGAATTCCCAGACATTAAAAAAAAACTATTGTTGATTGCTAATGCCATGTGCTTAATGATTTCGATAATTAGGTGTAAGTGGCACTTTGCCTTAAACCAAGTTAATAGACGACTTGCCATGTCTTCCGAACCTAACACGACGCTTTCTCATACATTTTTGCTTAGGCTTGGCTACGCATGGTGAGCGTTAGTAAAATATTTTTACTACAAATGTATTGATATGAACGAAACTAATTGTAAGTGTTATTTTGCCTTACGGCAAGTAATAATCAATATATTAATTTATTATTATTTTATAAATATACCGAGTTGCTGTAAGGTTTTACATTGTGAGATTATTCAATTTTATACAAATTTTCCAAAAATGTTAGTTAATTTCGACATATTATTCAAATATTATACATTATTGAACAATGAACATTCATTTAATATATTCACGGAGTATTTTCTAAAAGCGCGTGTCAATTAATCCAAAACCAAATTATTTCTTATAATTGTACCACTGGTCATCCACAGCCCTACAATATTTTAGTATGTTCATTAAGACCAGTAGCATTACGCGTAAAATGTATTACGTAAAATAGAAAAAGGACTCTACTGACGAGCAAAATACAAGATAATTCTACTGACGAGTAAAATAAAAGATAAAGAGTTTACAAGGAACTCTACTGACGAGCAAACCGAATATCGACGTGAAAAGTAAAAAATCAAAACTCAGATAATAGTCAAATAAATAGCATTCTACTTGAAGATGATAAAAAAGAACTCTACTGACGAGCAAAATAGACGATAAATAATTGAAAAGGGACTCTACTGACGAGCAAACTAAAATACAAGACAGTAAACAGAAAAGGAACTCTACCGACGAGCATTCTGAAATATGAAACATTTTACAAAAAAGGACTCTACTGACGAGAAAACTAAAATATTAAATAAAATTTAAAAGGGACTCTACTGACAACCAAACAGAATTATTAAAAATATAGAAAAGGAACTCTACTGACAACCACACTAAATTACAAAAAGAAAAATGGAAACGGGATTCTACTGACAACCAAACAAAATTACAAAAAAAATGAAAAGGGATTCTACTGACGAGCAAACTGAAATGAAAAACTGAAAAGAGCAAACTAAAATATAAAAATAAAAATAGAAGAAGGAACTCTATTGACAACCACAAACTAAATTATAAAAATATAGAAAAGAAACTCTACTGATAAACAAACAAAATTATAAAAAAAAAATAGAAAAGGGACTCTACTTACAAGCAAACTGAAATAAAAAACAGTAAATGAAAAAGGGACTCTATTGACGAGCAAACTGAAATAAAAAATATTGAATAGAAAAAGGACTCTAATTCAAAACATTGAATGAAAAAAGGACTTTACTGATGTTTAAAATGAAATTAAAAGTCAGTAAATAGAAAAGGGACTCTACTTACAAGCAAACTGAAATAAAAAGCAGTAAATAGAAAAAGGACTTCAATGAAGAAAAAACTGTAATAAAAAAAATAAGTGTAATAAAAAATAATAACTAAAAGGGAATCTGCTGACGAGCAAACTAATAATAAAAATAGGAAAGGGACTTCACTGACGAGCAAAATAAAATAAAAGACATTAAATGAAAAAGGGACTCTACTGACGAGCAAACTAAATTAAAAAATAGTGAATAGGGAAAGGACTATATTGACGAGTAAACAATTTATAAAATTGTTAATAAAAAAAGAATTCTACTGACGACCAAACTGCAAAATAAAAAACACTTTATAGAAAAGGGACTCTAATATACATATATATATATTATATATATATATATATATATATATATATATATATATAATTTCATTTAAAATGTAATGAATTTCATATTATAAATATTATTTTGTTGTTAATAAAAATTCAGTAAATTAGTCAAATTATTTATAACAGAAATTATAACAGAATCACTTGGCTTTTTGAAAATCATTTGTTTAGTAAATTAATACCATATTTTTATTTTCAGGTGAAAATCGAAAACTATTAATTTATATACAAGATGCATTTCTTTATCACAAATGTGCCATGATAGAAATAATTATCAAGAATGCTTTTGTAGAGAAGACATCGTAGATTTATACCACATTTAATTTTAACTGAAGATACAGTTCCTAATTACATTATATATATGAAATAGTTAGTGAAAGAACTTTGTAAAGGATACTTCAAAAAATTTTATTCAAGAGTTTAATAAATTTGCATTTTTCTTACTAATTATGTATTATATTGTATATGAAAACTGTTTTCATAATCTCTCATACCAGGCAACTCTGCCTGACTGAGATATGAAAATAATGTATATATATATAAATAAATTTAATTAAAAAAAAAAAAAAAAAAAAAAAAAAAAAAAATTATTTTGTTTGGCATGAAAATGTTGATCAATATGTCATAAGTAATTACATTATTTTATAAAAATTGTGAATTATTAATTATTTTATGAATTATAATTGTTAATTATAACCACTTGTTTATTTGAATTTCCCGCCGCCGATTCGCCCCCAATGTTTCAACTGTCAAGTGACCTTTGATTGTTTGAAGGTTAGCAATTTGTAAAAGTTAATTATATATATAAATATTTTGAATACATTTATATATATATATATACATATATTTATATTTATATATATTTATTTATTTATTATTTTTTAAATTTGAATTTATATCAAGAACTTCATGTTCATGGAAACCAACTTCATCACCGTTCTTTCGCACACAGGCATGTCTACACATAACCTAAAAAATGTGACAGTTCTTCCAAGCAAAGTGAACATCAAAATTAACACATATCCTCATTGTGTGTATATAAAAGTGGGTTTAAAATGGCAAATAAAAAACGAAAATCAAAACTAGTCGAAAATCCAATGGACCCTCTGGCACCTATCCAAACAAAATCATCATTACTAAAATCATCCTCACAATTCAATGCAACTGTATACGAAGCCCCGAAACCTAAAACCAAACAAAAACAAACCACAAACGAAGAGTCTCCTATAAAACTAGTACCAGAAGACCGTAAAGAAATCGACATGAAAAAAGCCAGGTTCGAAATAATGAAGTTTGGTATATCTGGATTCGATACTAAAAAGAAAGAAGAGGCTAAAGTTCAACTTGCTATTAAACTAGGAGCTAAACCACCGAAGAACAAGTACAAGAATTACAAAGAACTCATAAGCGAGAAAAAGAAAAACCAGGCTGTTTTGGAAAAGGAGAAGAATTTGCAACAATTGGGTAAGAATGTTTTTGGCTTGTCCAACGCTAAAGGTAAAAGCTTTGAGAGGAAACGCAAGAAGGAACGAGGAGGCTTGTTGGAGGTGTATGGAACTGTTAAACCGAAGCGGAGGAGACATTAAATATATGCATGTAAATATAATAAATAAATATATTTATATATATACACACACATATATATATATATATATATATATATATATATATATATATAATCTTATTTTAATAGTAAGTACATATGTATACATACATATTAAGTGTAAATAAAAACTACTTATAATTTTGTATGTACAAAACGATTTTTTACTGTGAGTAATCTTTTCATTATTTTATTGCAGAAACAGTCTCTTATACTTTTATATATAAAAGCTATTGTATATATTATATATATATATATATATATATATATATATATATATAATATATATATAGTCAAATTGCAATAAGGCAATTATTATAATTAATGAGCATATATATATATATATATATATATATATATATATATATATATATATATATATATATACTAGCTGACCTGGACCTGGCAAACGTTTTGCTAAGTAAGGTATATTCTAAACAATTTCTAGAGAATCAAAAAATTTAGTACTTCAAGTGTATAAGGAATAAGTGTTGTTTGAATGCTATATACAATGAGGTATTATAAAAACATTAGTTTGTCTATATTTTGTTAACTGAAAGTTTTATACACTTTCTAAAGAAAACATGGTATAATCCAATCCAAGTCTTTTTTTGGTCTTTCGACTCATTATGTTTCAAGCCTTTCAGATTCCTTTTGGATTCTGTATTTTGTGTATAATTGTAAATAATATTACTGAGCTTATACAAAATTTTCAAATTTCTGCGAGGAAAGATAGAATATGGATCAAGTATTTCTTCTTTGACCTGATTTTTAAAAAGTTTCAAGTAACATTCGATGAATTAAAGTAAATTTAATAAAAAGTATATATGTAGAGCAGAGTGAGGCACAAAGATCCAATTTGACTTTGAGCAAATATTAATTATATTATAAAAATCAAACCAATTATATCACAACAAATAACACATTTCAAACAAAGAATTATCTGACTACGTTCAGTAAAACTGTCATCATTGTAGAAATGTGCTTTTTTACCATTTTTCAAAAATTTGTTATTCCAGGTGGCAAACAGGTTTAATGTCTTATTTTAATTTTAAAGGTATTATACAAAATAATTACATTTTTAACTAATTCTAAAAAACTGCCAACGGAAGGAAATACTTTTATTGTGGATTTACAAAGATTACCGTTTATCTCCTGATAGCAAAGTCATATGAATCAAGGTTATAAGCTGATTATACATCTTTTCTTCTCTACTTTCAAATATTATTGTTAGAAAATGCTTAACTTTACTAGACCTTTTTAACCCCGAACCTTAATATATTACTATCTATTCTTCGATAAATTTTGGGAAATTATAACTGGGAAAATGTTATTCGACTTCAATCAAATGTCCCTTTGATCGATTCCAAATTTAGGTTCTGAATTTAAATAACATAAATAAAAAATAATATAACCTAGAAAATGTTTTATAAATATCAATGAGTATATAATTATACAAATGGGATCTTTCAGAGCACCGTGTTTGAGAAAAATATGCCAAAAAGTGCATTTTCATATTAACATTTCAAAAAATTTGATATTTTGAGTCTCTAGTAACATTTGCGGCCTGTTTAATAACGTTTTTGTATATAAATAAAACTACAAACAAAACTACTTCCTACAATTTAATCATAATTAAATAATATTTACGTAAAACATCCTATTAAACGTAATTGAACATCATCTGTCGAAAACGTTTGACATTTGACGTATTAGTCACCGTCCATTGTTTTATTTAAATTACGCTTCTACAAAACATTTCAAATTAAAAACGTAAAGTTTTTACGCGATTTTGAAATAATATCTCACCTTTCCGACCATCTCTGGATTTGCATGAATTTTTCAAGACTAAAATTGACCAAATCGGTTTAGCCGTTTTCGAGTTTTACCGAATCATTTGATCGAAATCTCCATTTTTATATATAAGATTAGATATATAATTCACAATTTTATAATTAAATAAGAAAACAACCAAATATAAAATACAAATATAGGAATGCTAAAATAATTTAATTTTGTGTCTTGATTTTATGAAACTTGATATTACGTCTTCGTTTAGAGCATCTTCAAAAGTTGAGGTCCTGTATATCCATTGATTCGCAGAAATTATTAAAAAGATCAGAGACGAAGAAAAATATTTCACAGCTAAGTAATACTCAGTTATAGCCAAAAATTGCTGTATTTGTAAGATATCACATATAATTAGTAACAATAGATATTTATAATATAGAGGGGATGGTACCGCTGTATATCTTGAAGTCAAAATTGATATATTCAGAAATATCATAAAAAACTGTTGGCTTTTAGTAAATTAATCAAAACGTTGTGGAACTTATGATTGCTTAGTTGACGTATTTGTAAAGGTGATAAATTGAACAGTTGAATACCAAAACCATCAATTGAATTAAAAGTAGTATTAAGCTTAAAAGTCGATCCTTTGATAGTTCTATTCCTTGTGACATTGTGGGAATTAGACATGGAAGATAAATTAAAGTACTGGGGATTATTTTTTATATATAAAAGCTATCGCTATAGTCAAATTGCAATAAGAATTTTGTATGGTAACTGAACGTGACAGGGTCGTAATAAATAAATTCTTCTGTATATATATATATATATATATATATATATATACATATATATATATACATATATATATATATATATATATATATATATACAGACGACACTGTCTGTATATATATATATATATAATATATATATATATAAATATATTTCAAAGTAACTAGCAGCCCATTCGTCGAAATAAAAAAGGTATAAAGTGTAAATACTTTTATTTATACGTTTCGACACAAGATGCGTGTCATCATTCAGCAACTACAACAATTTGAAATTTTATTACTAATATAAAACAACAATATAGAATTAATTGTAGCATAGAGAAACATTATACACACCACAGGACAAAACACTCAACAAAAATTTATTTTAAAAAATTAAACTTAATAACATATTAGAGAAAACCATTTTTAGAAAAAATTATGAATAACTAAAGATTTGAAACTAATTTGACTAAAAGTTATAAAATACATAATTGTGAGACGAGAAACACGCCCATACCGAGCATCCAGACTCGACTGAGGCGTATTGATAGGAATGGGAGGGGACGCATCAAGGACAAAATTCTCGAAGCACGAAAACGCCTCGAACAAACAGTGCTTGAACTGGAATTGATCAAAAGGAAAAAGAAAACCATGTAAACGTTAGAACAAGAAAAAAACAATATTGTAAGAAATAATAAAAAGAGATAAGCAAATTAATTTTATGTTTTTTTAATAAAATCAATAACAATCTGATAACTATCATGTAAAAGGTGGGATGAATTGCGTTTATTAACACAAGAGGAGGAATTTAATGAAATAAAAAAGGATTCAGCAAATTTTCTAAGGTCACTATTTTTTTCGATATAAAGGATAACCGGATGGGAAGTGTTAAAAGTGTGATTGAAATTGAGCATATGATCTGAAAACATCGTTTTGAATTGGTTTGGATTTTTTGAATTATAAATATATATATATATATATATATATATATATATATATACGGTAGACACTGTCCTGTACCTACGTCTAAAATTCAAAAGTTTCAAATTTTTTAGTATCCTGTCCTATACTTTTTAACTTCCCGTAGGGTAGTTATAGTAATGGGCCAAAAATCGAAAATGAAAATTTTTGCATTTATCGACGTTTTGAAGGTTTCTGAACATTTTTAAGGGGCATACCTCAGAAACTAAATGGATGTGTGTTTGTGTGTGTGTGTGTGTGTGTGTGTTTTGTATGTCTGCAATTTTTCGGGCGCACGGTTCAAACGATTTACATGGTTCAAAAAACATTCGATTCCTATTGATAGGTAAAAGAGCTGATTAGCTTTTGGCGAAGACAGGTCCAACCGTTTCGGAGATACGGAGCAAAGAGTGCAGAAAATAGAAATCGACTTTTTGAGAGAACGGAGTATCCGATTTGAATGATCTAAAAAACATTCAATTAGTAATGATTGGGAGAAGTGTTTATTGGTTTTTGGCAAAGGCGGGTCCAGCCATTTCGAAGATACGGGGCTAAATATGTAAAAAATGGCAGTTTTTGCGAGAACTAAGCGTCCGATTTAAATGATTCAAAAAACTTTAACTTCTGCTTGTCTTAATAAAATAATTGATTTTGAAAAAAAAAAATTGTATAATTTTTTTTTTAGTTTTTTTTATATATCGAAAATAATTCAAATTTTATTTTTATTCTGTCTAAAGTTCCAATATAACTTAAACAAATAATTTCAACTCTGCAATTCAGTTTATATAATTCTTATAAATATTAGACAATGTTACAATATTTATAATAATCTATTTGAAAACATTCAATATTCTTCGAACATTTCGTTACGGTACGGGAAGTTCCAGCAATTTGCCTTAAGGCACGATGCCATACACCCCACTAGTTTCTCTTTAATTTGTAGTTCTTTAAAAATATATCTGTAATATACTTTAATTAATAGTAGTCAGTTATTTCTGTTTAGTTTATAATTCTTCAAAAATATGTATCTGTGATATATTTGAAAATATATTTTGTATTTCGTATGTTTTGTTCTTATTTCAAATATTACATTTTTTTCAGATTTTTTGTACATATTGATTATATGTACAAAAGTAGAAGTAATACCAGGGGTTAATTTACATACTGTATGTACATGTGCTGCCATGTTGTGATCAATTCGTAAATTAAAATGAGTGTAACGTCAAATCGCCCGAGATAGCGATCTATTTATACTTATTTATCTAGGAGGTAATCCATATTGTTGTACATGCAAATACAAGTTTTTAAATTTGATCGAATTAATAATATATTGTATAGATTTTTATTATATATAGAATATATTATAGACTTGTTTAAACTGTACCCTACTGCTGAAAGTTTACTACATATGCGACGACAATTGTCGCGTCCATAATTCATTCATATGCATTTTTCAATAGCACATTCTATTAAATATATAGAATGCATGTGCCTTTGCGGGTATTAAAACTTCGGTCACCAATTTTTTTTTTCCAAAAATTTTTTCTCACATTTTTTTCCAAATTTTTTTGACCAAAAATTTTTTGACCAAAATTTTTTTTACAAAATTTTTTGGACCAAAATTTTTTTTACAAATTTTTTTTTACCAAAAATTTTTTGACCAAAAATTTTTTTGACCAAACATTTTGTTCCCAAAATTTTTTTGACCAAAATTTTTTCGATCAAAATTTTTTGAACCATTTTTTTTTGACCAAAATTTTTTCCCAAAATTTTTTTGACCAAAAATTTTTTTTTCCCAAAATTTTTTTGACCAAAATTTTTTTGACCAAATTTTTTGACCAACATTTTTTTGACCAAAATTTTTTGGACCATTATTTTTTGACCAAATTTTTTTGGGCCAAAATTTTTTTGACCAAAATTTTTTGGGCCAAATTTTTTTGACCAAAATTTTTTGGGCCAAAATTTTTTTGTCTAAAATTTTTTGGACCATTATTTTTTGGACCAAAATTTTTTTCCCAAGATTTTTTGTGCCAAATTTTTTTTGACCAAAAATTTTTTGGGCTAAAATTTTTTTGACCAAAATTTTTTTTCCCAGAATTTTTTTGACCAAAATTTTTTTTGCAAGATTTTTTGGGCCTAATTTTTTTGACAATAAATTTTTTCTCCAAAATTTTTTTGATCAAAATTCATTTCCCAAAATTTTTTGGACCAAAAATTTTTTTCCCAAAAATTTTTTGACCAAAAATTTTTTTGAATGTGACTGTTTCCCTATTACATCGAAACGATTTTGACGAGATTTTGTATGATATTGAATATTTTTCGTACTGATATCATTTATGCTACCAGGGAAACAGTCACAATTTTGAATTAAAATGGCGCTGTCAAATGTAAAAATGTGACTGTTTTCCTATCGAAACGATTCTGACGAGATTTTGTATGATATTTAATATTTTTCGTACTAAAAACATTTATGCTACCAGGGAAACAGTCACAATTTTGAATTAAAATGGCGCTGTCAAATGTAAGAGTGTGACTGTTGTTTCCCTATTACATCGAAACGATTTTGACGAGATTTTGTATGATATTGAATATTTTTCGTACTGAAATCATTTATTCTACCAGAACAGTCCAAAAAATTTTTTGTCCAAAATTTTCCTTTCCGAAATTTTTTTGGCCAATTTTTTTTCCCAAATTTTTGACCAAAAATTTTTTTTTCCAAAATTTTTTTTCCAAAATTTTTTTGACCAAAATTTTTTTGACCAAATTTTTTTAGGCCAAAATTTTTTTGACCAAAAATTTTTTTTACCAAAAATATTTTCCCAAATTTTATGACCAAAATTTTTTGACAGTTTTTTTTCCGAATATTGGTCAATATCGGTCCAATATTGGTCAATATTTTTTCCCAAAATTTTTTTCGCATAATTTTTTTGACCAAAATTTTTTTTCCCAAAATTTTTTGGACCAGAATTTTTTTGACCAAAATTTTTTGGGCAAATTTTTTTTTGACCAAAATTTTTTTTTCAAAATTTTTTTGACCAAAATTTTTTTGAACAAAATTTTTTAACCAAAAATTTTTGACCAAGATTTTTTTGGGTCAAAATTTTTCAGGCCAAAATTTTTTTGACTAAGATTTTTTTGAGTCAAAATTTTTGCGGTCAAAATTTTTTTTGACCAAGATTTTTTTGAGTCAAAATTTTTTGGGTCAAAATTTTGTAGGCCAAAATTTTTTGGATCAAGATTTTTTTGGGTCAAAATTTTTTAGGCCAAAATTTTTTTGACCAAGATTTTTTTGGGTCAAAATATTTTGGGTCAAAATTTTTTTGACCAAAATTTTTTGGGTCAAAATTTTTTTGACCAAAATTTTTTAGGCCAAAATTTTTTTGACCAAAATTTTTTTCGGTCAAAATTTTTTGGGTCAAAATTTTGTAGGCCAAAATTTTTTGGGTCGAGATTTTTTTGGGTCAAAATTTTTTAGGCCAAGATTTTTTAGACCAAAATTTTTTTGACCAAGATTTTTTGGGTCAAAATTTTTTGGGTCAAAATTTTTTAGGCCAAAATTTTTTGGGTCAAAATTTTTTTGACCAAAATTTTTTAGGCCAAAATTTTTTTGACCAAAATTTTTTTGGGTCAAAATTTTTCAGGCCAAAATTTTTTTGACTAAGATTTTTTTGAGTCAAAATTTTTGGGGTCAAAATTTTTTTTGACCAAGATTTTTTTGAGTCAAAATTTTTTGGGTCAAAATTTTGTAGGCCAAAATTTTTTGGATCAAGATTTTTTTGGGTCAAAATTTTTTAGGCCAAAATTTTTTTGACCAAGATTTTTTTGGGTCAAAATTTTTTGGGTCAAAATTTTTTTGACCAAAATTTTTTAGGCCAAAATTTTTTTGACCAAGATTTTTTTGGGTCAAAATTTTTTGGGTCAAAATTTTTTAGGCCAAAATTTTTTGGGTCAAAATTTTTTTGACCAAAATTTTTTAAGCCAAAATTTTTTTGGGTCAAAATTTTTTGGGTCAAAATTTTGTAGGCCAAAATTTTTTGCGTCGAGATTTTTTTGGGTCAAAATTTTTTAGGCCAAGATTTTTTAGACCAAAATTTTTTTGACCAAGATTTTTTTGTGTCAAAATTTTTTGGGTCAAAATTTTTTAGGCCAAAATTTTTTGGGTCAAAATTTTTTTGACCAAAATTTTTTAGGCCAAAATTTTTTTGACCAAATTTTTTTTGGGTCAAAATTTTTCAGGCCAAAATTTTTTTGACTAAGATTTTTTTGAGTCAAAATTTTGGGGTCAAAATTTTTTGACAAGATTTTTTTGAGTCAAAATTTTTTCGGTCAAATTTTGTAGGCCAAAATTTTTGGATCAAGATTTTTTTGGGTCAAAAATTTTTTGGGCCAAAATTTTTTTGACCAAGATTTTTTGGGTCAAAATTTTTTGGGTCAAAATTTTTTTGACCAAAATTTTTTAGGCCAAAATTTTTTTGACCAAGATTTTTTTGGGTCAAAATTTTTTGGGTCAAAATTTTTGGGTCAAAATTTTTGGGCCAAAATTTTTTGGGTCAAAATTTTTTTGACCAAAATTTTTTAGGCCAAAATTTTTTTGACCAAATTTTTTTGGGTCAAAATTTTTTGGGTCAAAATTTTGTAGGCCAAAATTTTTTGGGTCGAGATTTTTTTGGGTCAAAATTTTTTAGGCCAAAATTTTTTTGACCAAGATTTTTTAGGCCAAAATTTTTTTGACCAAGATTTTTTTGGGTCAAAATTTTTTGGGTCAAAATTTTTTTTGACCAAGATTTTTTTGAGTCAAAATTTTTTGGGTCAAAATTTTGTAGGCCAAAATTTTTTGGATCAAGATTTTTTTGGGTCAAAAATTTTTTAGGCCAAAATTTTTTTGACCAAGATTTTTTTGGGTCAAAATTTTTTGGGTCAAAATTTTTTTGACCAAAATTTTTTAGGCCAAAATTTTTTTGACCAAGATTTTTTTGGGTCAAAATTTTTGGGTCAAAATTTTTTAGGCCAAAATTTTTGGGTCAAAATTTTTTGACCAAAATTTTTTAGGCCAAAATTTTTTTGGGTCAAAATTTTGTAGGCCAAAATTTTTTGGGTCGAGATTTTTTTGGGTCAAAATTTTTTAGGCCAAAATTTTTTTGACCAAGATTTTTTTTGGTCAAAATTTTTTGGGTCAAAATTTTTTAGGCCAAAATTTTTTGGGTCATAATTTTTTTGACCAAAATTTTTTAGGCCCTAATTTTTTTGACCAAGATTTTTTTGGGTCAAAATTTTTTGGGTCAAAATTTTTTAGACCAAAATTTTTTTGACCAAGATTTTTTTCGGTCAAAATTTTTTGGGTCAAAATTTTTTAGGCCAAAATTTTTTGGGTCAAAATTTTTTTGACCAAAATTTTTTAGGCCAAAATTTTTTTGACCAAAATTTTTTTGGGTCAAAATTTTTCAGGCCAAAATTTTTTTGACTAAGATTTTTTTGAGTCAAAATTTTTGGGGTCAAATTTTTTTGACCAAGATTTTTTTGAGTCAAAATTTTTGGGTCAAAATTTTTTAGGCCAAAATTTTTTGGATCAAGATTTTTTTGGGTCAAAATTTTTTGGCCAAAATTTTTTTGACCAAGATTTTTTTGGGTCAAAATTTTTTGGGTCAAAATTTTTTTGACCAAAATTTTTTAGGCCAAAATTTTTTTGACCAAGATTTTTTTGGGTCAAAATTTTTTGGGTCAAAATTTTTTAGGCCAAAATTTTTTGGGTCAAAATTTTTTTGACCAAAATTTTTTAAGCCAAAATTTTTTTGGGTCAAAATTTTTTGGGTCAAAATTTTGTAGGCCAAAATTTTTTGCGTCGAGATTTTTTTGGGTCAAAATTTTTTAGGCCAAGATTTTTTAGACCAAAATTTTTTTGACCAAGATTTTTTTGTGTCAAAATTTTTTGGGTCAAAATTTTTTAGGCCAAAATTTTTTGGGTCAAAATTTTTTTGACAAAATTTTTAGGCCAAAATTTTTTGACCAAATTTTTTTTGGGTCAAAATTTTTCAGGCCAAAATTTTTTTGACTAAGATTTTTTTGAGTCAAAATTTTTGGGGTCAAAATTTTTTTTGACCAAGATTTTTTTGAGTCAAAATTTTTTCGGTCAAAATTTTGTAGGCCAAAATTTTTTGGATCAAGATTTTTTTGGGTCAAAATTTTTTAGGCCAAAATTTTTTTGACCAAGATTTTTTTGGGTCAAAATTTTTTGGGTCAAAATTTTTTTGACCAAAATTTTTTAGGCCAAAATTTTTTTGACCAAGATTTTTTTGGGTCAAAATTTTTTGGGTCAAAATTTTTTGGGTCAAAATTTTTTAGGCCAAAATTTTTTGGGTCAAAATTCTTTTGACCAAAATTTTTTAGGCCAAAATTTTTTTGACCAAAATTTTTTTGGGTCAAAATTTTTTGGGTCAAAATTTTGTAGGCCAAAATTTTTGGGTCGAGATTTTTTGGGTCAAAATTTTTTAGGCCAAAATTTTTTTGACCAAGATTTTTTAGGCCAAAATTTTTTTGACCAAGATTTTTTTGGGTCAAAATTTTTTGGGTCAAAATTTTTTTTGACCAAGATTTTTTTGAGTCAAAATTTTTTGGGTCAAAATTTGTAGGCCAAAATTTTTTGGATCAAGATTTTTTTGGGTCAAAATTTTTTAGGCCAAAATTTTTTTGACCAAGATTTTTTTGGGTCAAAATTTTTGGGTCAAAATTTTTTGACCAAAATTTTTTAGGCCAAAATTTTTTTGACCAAGATTTTTTTGGGTCAAAATTTTTTGGGTCAAAATTTTTTAGGCCAAAATTTTTTGGGTCAAAATTTTTTTGACCAAAATTTTTTAGGCCAAAATTTTTTTGGGTCAAAATTTTGTAGGCCAAAATTTTTTGGGTCGAGATTTTTTGGGTCAAAATTTTTTAGGCCAAAATTTTTTTGACCAAGATTTTTTTTGGTCAAAATTTTTTGGGTCAAAATTTTTTAGGCCAAAATTTTTTGGGTCATAATTTTTTTGACCAAAATTTTTTAGGCCCTAATTTTTTTGACCAAGATTTTTTTGGGTCAAAATTTTTTGGGTCAAAATTTTTTAGACCAAAATTTTTTTGACCAAGATTTTTTTCGGTCAAAATTTTTTGGGTCAAAATTTTT
>NW_020536999.1:4968046-4998057 GCF_003426905.1 Ctenocephalides felis | reverse complement strand
TTTATTAAATTTAATGCAATTTTTATTTAAAAATTGTATTATTTTCATTTATTCTAAAACTTTCCTTCCACTATCATAAAATTATTTTCATTCTTATATGTGAAAATGATGCATGAATAACGAATAATTATTTTCAAATTTATTTAATCAAGATTAACTATTAATCTTAAGTTCTACTAATTAAAATTAAAATAATTTTGTTTACTATCTATAAAATTGAACAATAAATAAATTCAGTCAAATATTGCTCTAAATTACACTAAATTTGCGGATGAATTACAGAATATTCGAGCAAAAATTTATTTTTCATATAAAATTCGAAAACCGGTTAAAACCGGTTTTTAGTAAAATTGAAATTCGAAAACCGGTTTTCTGAAATGTCGGTTTTTGTATAACCCTAGTCTTGGATAAGACAAATAAGATTATTATCTCTGACAATTATTACCTCCGTCAATATGTAAGTAGCATTTGCCCATACACTTGGTCTTCGTCTCGACTTTTTCAGGATCGTCCAGGCAATTTTCATCATTTTCATCGCAGGAAACACATTCGTGTTTTTTAGCATCACCATTGCATTCATTTTGGTCACAAGTTGGGCAACGTTCTGGTTTTTTCTCGCACATTTTTTTCAGATTTTGGTTCTTGAACAGGTTGCTGGTGCAGCCTAATTTGATGGCATCACCTGGGAAATAAATAAAAATTTGGGAAAAAGATTCACTGATTTTGTTATCTCGATGTTTCAAGTCATTCTGAATCGAATTAGACCAAATTTGGTAAAAGAAAGAGTGAGTCTGAGTGAGATGATTTTTGAGCGTTAGTAGAGTTACTTTTTTATCATTTAATTTGCTTCGAGTTTGCTCGCGAGTAGAGTCTTTATTTTATTTTGAATCAGAATCAAATTTGCTCGTCAGTAGAGTCCCTTTGTATCTTAAATCAAAATTGAATTTGCTCGTCAGTAGAATCCCTTTTTTATTTTAAATCAGGATTAAATTTGATCGTTAGTAGAGTCGCTTTTTAATTAAGTTTGCTCGTCAGTGAAGTTCAAATTTTATTATTTAGTTTGCTCGTCAGTAGAGTTCTTTTTATCTTTTGAATCAAAATTGAATTTGCTCGTCAGTAGAGTCTCTTTTTATTATTTAGTCTGCTTGTCAGTAGAGTTCCTATTTTAACCAATTTAGTTTGCAATTTAGGTTTGCTCGTCAGTAAAGTCCTTTTTTATTTTGAATCAGAAAAAAATTTGCAAGTATACTCGTCAGTAGAGTCCTTCTTTAACTATTTAGTTTCCAATTTAGGTTTGCTTGTCAGTAGAGGCTTCTTTATCTTAAATTGGAATTGAATTTGCGAATCAGTAGAGTCTTTTTATTATCTTAAATCAGTTTGCTCGTCAATAGAGTCCTTTTTCATCATTTATTTTGCAATTTGAGTTTGCTCGTCAGTAGAGTCCTATTTTATCTTAAATCAGACTTAAATTTTCTAGTCAGTAGAGTCCCTTTTTTATTATTTAGTTTAAAATATAAGTTTGCTCGTCACTAGGTTTTTTTTTATTTTCTAAATCAAAATTGAATTTGCGCGTCAGTAGAGTCCCTTTAATATTATTTAGTTTGCTTGTCAGTAGAATTCATATTTTAATCAATTTAGTTTATCTTTTGATCATTTTTATTTTTTCAATCGACATTAAGTTTGCTCGTCAGTAGAGTCCTTTTTTATCCGGAGTCAGAATTAAATTTACAAGTTTGCTCGTCAGTAGAGTCCTTTTTTAACTATTTAGTTTGCAATTCAAGTTTGCTTGTTAGTAGAGACCCTTTTTATCGTTCAGATCGACAATAAGTTTGCTAGACCGTAAGAGTCCTTTTTTATCTTAAATCAGAATTAAATTTACAAGTATGCTCATCAGTAGAGTCCAAATTTGATTAATTACTTTGCTTGACAGTAGAGTCCTTTTTATCCTGAGTCAGAATTAAATTTACAAGTTTGCTCGTCAGTAGAGTCCTTTTTTCATTTAAAACAGAAATAATTTTGGCTCGTCAGTAGAGTTCTTTTTTTACTATTTAGTATGCAATTCAAATTTGCTTATCAGTAGAGTCCCTTTTCATCTCTTAAATCCATATTAAGTTTGCTAGTCAGTAGAGCCCTTTTTTTGAACCAAAAAAGGTTGTTTATCAGTACAGTCGCTTTTTCATCATTTAGTTAAAAAAAACATTTCTAGAGTGTTGGGAATTTTACTGAACATATAGTATGATACTAGTTTTGATTTTTACAGTAAAAGTAAAATTTGACCTTTGCATAAAAAGGGAAAAATTAGGACCAAAAATAATTTACCCTTACCTTGTGCATTCAGAATACTCAAACAAGTATCTTTAGGATTGAGACAAACTTCTTTGGCATCATCTTTAGCATTGCAAACCCTGCGATTTCTTGGGAAAACATCGATATTACAAAGGTTACCTTTGCACTCCTGGCATTTTAAATCATCACAGTCATCAGTCGGTTTCATACAACCCCTTGTATTTGTTCCATCTGGGAAAAAAACAAATTATGTTATCTAAGTTATACTATAAAATTGTTTATTTGACATTTTTTCATTTAAGGGGCACAACTAGTGTAACCGCCTAAAAAAAGGTGATTTTTGGGAATTTATATTAAAAAAACTACTTTATCAATCATTTCAAAATTTTAGGAATATATTTATACATATTTTAAATATACATGGTAAAATTTTTGAAGAAAAACATTAAATATTTTTTTAGTTATCGTCGATCTCCAACGGCGCGACAAAAAAAGTCATTTTTGATGTGATTCCGGCCTTCTACGTGGATGAAATAAAAAAAAAATCTCGTGAAACTAGATAATATTGTCTGTAAAATGAACTACGATGAAAAAAATAAATCAAAAATTGACAAAATGGCGGCGTTTTTTTAAAAAAAGTCGAATTTTACCTAAAATTTTGGTCGCTTTTGGACTGCCAAAATTCGATTTTTGATCCGATCAAAAAATTGATAGTTTATTTTACGGAGAACTATATATAGAACATGTAAAAAAAAAATCGATAGTGATCGGATCATTTGTTTTTGAACAATCGCTGCAGTCCACGTTTTCGGGCGCACGGATCAACCGATTTGAATGATTAAAAAAACATTCGATTCCTATTGATAGGGAGATGTGCTGATTAGTTTTTGGCAAAGGCAGGTCCAGGCGTTACGGAGATAAGAAGCAAAGAGTGCAGAAAATATAAATCGAGTTTTTGAGATAACGGATCATCCGATTTGAATGATCCAAAAAAAACATTCAGTCGTAGGGAGGGGAAAAGTGGTTTTTAGTTTTTGGCAAAAGGCAGCCATTTCAAAGATAGAGCTAAATGTAAAAAATGGCATTTTGAGAGAACTCATTCAATTAATTGATTTAAAGAACTTTCTGCTTGTCTTAACAAAATAATTGATTTTGGGAAAAAAAATGTTCAAACTTTTTTTTTTTTAATTTTTTGTATATCGATAATAATTCAGATTTTATTTTTAATTCTGACTATAGTTCTAATATACTTTAAACAAATAATTTCAACTTTGCAATTTAGTACAATATTAATAATAATCTATTTGAAAACATTCAGTATTCCTCGAACATTTCGTTACGGTACGGGAAGTTCCAGCAATTTGCCTTAAGGCACGATGCCACCCACCCCACTAGTTCATCTTATATTTTGCTCGTCAGTAGAGTCCCTTTACAATGATTAACTTCCCGTAGGGAAAATGGATGTAGTGTGTGCGTATGTATGTATGTGCGGATACAAATTTTCGTCGACGATTTCGGGAACACCGATCAACCGATTTGAATAATTCAAAAAACGTTCGATTCGTATTGATAAGGAGACGTGCTGATTAGTTTTTCGCGAAGTCAGGTCTAGCCGTTCCAAAGATACGGGGCAAAAAGTGCCGAAAACGGTAACTCAGTTTTTAAGAGAACGGAGCGTCCGATTTGAATAATTCATAAAACATTTCACTTGTATTGACAAGATGAAGAACCAATCAAATTTTCATGAAGACAGGTCTAGCGATTTCGGAGATCTAATGAAAAAAGTAAAAAAATATGCCATTCGGCGTTAAAAATGATCATTAGACATATGCACATCAAATTACCAGATATTTTATAGAGATTTTAACAATAAGTATAAATTTTGTTTACATTTCTATGGGTTCCGTACCAATGCTTATGCGTTAGACGGCGGCGCGGCGCTTGCGCGCTTTGACATTTCGTCTCTATGCAGTTCAAGCAGTACGATGGCTTTGAAAAAAAGTTCAGAATTTCCAAAATATGTCAAAATGAAGACAATATTTTTCTTTTCGAAAAAAATTTTTTTTTCAAAAAAAATTTTTTCTTTCAAAAAAAAATTTTTTTTTCAAAAAAAAGTAATTTTTTGTCAAATTTATAGTTTCTCAAAAATCTTATTTTTTCGAAGTAATTTTTTTTTAAAAATGTCAATCGTTTTTAAAAAAATAATAATTTTTGGTACGGGAAGTTCCAGCAATTTGCCTTAAGGCACGATGCCCCAATTGCCTTAAGACAGAATTCCACTTACAGCTAGTTAAAATTTGATTGTCATTTATTTTATTATGTAGTTCAGGAACGCGTCAAAGAAGGCCACGTGCCATTTTCAAGATGTTTATATAATTTCTTTAAAATTTTGACCTAGACCACTTTCATAATTAACACTAAATGAATTCCATATAATGTTGAAATTGCAACCACTATCTAATGGTTCATTTTTGTCAATTTCGTAAAAATTACATTGAATATATTTAGTTTAAACTAATGCGGTATGAAATAACTGATAAACTCATTTTTTTAAATTTTGACTTAGACCACTTTCATAATTATGGGCACATTTATCTACTTTACCTTGCAGGACATGTGTAATGCAATCACCATTGCAAGGCCTGACAGAAGTTTTAGCCAATTGCTGAGGATCGGTGGTACATCTCTCGTCCTCCTTGGAGGTGCATGTAATGCACATTTTCATCAAATCTTTGGTATTGCAATTATTACCTGTGCAAGTTATGCACATATGTGGGTTTTTGGCACAGTAATTTCTTTGAGAATTCGTCATCTTGATTAGGCAACCATAGTTGGTTGTACCTAAAAATAGATATAAAAGTTAGTAAATGGTGGTTGAAATATGGTGGTTGTCTGTGGTTGAAATATGGTGGTTACCTGACTTTGTGTTGTAAATTACGTAACATTCGTTGATGAGTTTGCAAGTTGTGGTTTCTTTTTCGCCATCGGTTAGACAGGTGTATTGTTGTGCTGGGGAAAAAAATGCAAATTAATAATCAATCTTCTATATATATAAAAATAAGTCGGGTTTTCTTTCTTGATGAAATAACTCCAGAACGCACGAACCGATTTCGATAATTTAGTGATGCATGGCATCGTGCCCTAATGCAAATTGCTGGAACTTCACGCACCGTAATTAAAAATTCGAGTAATGACATTAGTGAAAATTATCAGAATTATGCTTAGTTAAGTCAACAAACAATTCTGGCCGCAAAGTATAATGATGTACACGCACTGAATTTCACCATTCAATCAAAAATTGCTGGCGATTTGGTGACATACCAATGATTCCGACTGGTCTTCCGTTTGACTTCAAACGATTGCAATTTCCAGTTCGCCTTTGCGTTCGCAATAACAAGTCGCAAGGCCAATCGCTTAGTGTTTGCGGGATAAATTTCAAATAGATTATTTAGAAAAGCATTGTTTTTCATATAGGCAATTTTACGCTGCCTGTTCACGAGTTGGAAAACCATCCGCTTTGTTTGTGTTGACGTCAGACCAAAAAAACAAAAAATATGGTTTACCAAAGAGCACTTCAATGAAACGGATAATTTGCGGATTCACTTTCATTTACTTAGAGAAGTACAACTAGAAAACAATTCATTTTTGTAATCGGAATAAATTCATTACTGTTGTGCAATAAAATCAAATTTTTCCTTTTCAAATACAAAACAAACAAAAAATTTCTTCATCTTTCTCACGAAACCATCTGGTGGCGAAACGGAGTTTGTCGGGTTTGCTAGTGTATATATAAAAGAGGATCGTGTTAGTTACAACACTTATAACTCACGAACGGCTGAACCGATTTAGATGAAAATTGGCAGGAAGGTAGTTTAGAGCCAGGAGAAACACATAGGACACTTTTTATCCCGTATTTAATTCAAATTCAAATTCAATTAATTATAAACTATCCATTTAGTTTATTCAATTTATGACTCATATTTTATCGATTTTAATGGGTACATTTTTTCATTTAAACATTCACAACTTTTAAAATATCTGCTGCATATAAATAGAGTATACGACAAAGTTGTAGCTAATAAAATTGTCTACAACATTTTCTAACAACCGAAGACTCTACAGCAACTCGGTATACTCAAAAAATCCAATTGAAAATGATGATTAGAATTGGCGTTGTTTTCACGAGATGTTAATAAGTAAATTTTTTCATTTAATCGTATATAACTTTTAAACTATTTGTTGTATATAAATAGTGTATTCGACAAATTTGTATCTAATAAAACTATCTACAATATTTTCTAACAACCGAAGACTCTACAGCAACTCGGTATACTCAAAAAATCCAATTGAAAATGATGATTACAATTGGCATTGTTTTCACGAGATGTTAATAAGTAAATTTTTTCATTTAATCGTGTATAACTTTTAAACTATTTGTTGGATGTAAATAGTGTATTCAAGAAATTTGTAGGTAATTAAATTATCTTCAGCATTTTCTAACAACCGAAAACTCTACAACGACTCGGTATTAGGGTTTATACAAAAACCGTCATTTCAGAAAACCGGTTTTCGAATTTTAATTTTGCTAAAAAACCGGTTTTAACCGGTTTTCGAATTTTATATAGAAAATAAATTCTTGCTCGAATATTCTGTAAGTTATCCGCAAATTTAGTGTGTAGAGTAATATTTGTTTGAATTTATTTATTGTTCAATTTTATAGATAGTAAACAAAATTATTTTAATTTTAATTAGTAAAACTAAAAAATAATAGTTTATCTTGATTAAATAACTTTGAAAATAATTATTCGTTATTCATGCATCATTTTAAGAATGAAAATATTTTTCTGATAGTGAAAGGAAAGTTTTTGAATAAATAAAAATAATACATTTTTAAATTAAAAAAAAATCATTAGATTAAAAAAAAAGAAATATTAGATACATGTTGATACATACTTGTTAATATCAATTTTAGTTTTAAAAACAATTAAGCTAAACTTTTATTTCTGTTCCGAGGAATTTTAATTAATTAATTTTAAACATTCTAATTATTTTTTGTTTAATAAAATGTGATTTCAAAAACTAAGAACGTCTATCTAATTGTTACTTAAACGTGTCCTTTGTTTACTCACAAAATTTCATGAAATAGAAAATACTCTCATACTTGCGACCAAATTATGCTTAATTGTTTTTAAAGCCCGATATATTAATTGTAAGTTTTTTGTTCTTTAATTTGTGGCTTCTAGGGTTTAAAACTCTTTTTTTTTAAGATTGAGTAGAGGAATTACTTCTTCAGAAAGAAGTCACACTGATTTAAATTAATATATACACTGGTGTAAAAATCTAAATTATTATATACAAAACCTTTTTGGGAACCATTGCATACTGATAAGATAACAAATGCTATTGAAACGATGTGATTTCAAGAATCGAAACGCTTTCATCTATCTTTTATATTTGGCTATATTTGTCATTTTCCATTTATACAGTGAAAACCGACTTTTTTCACTAAAAAACCGGTGGTCGAATTCCATAATTTTCTACAAGAAACCGGTTTTTGAAAACCGACAAACACTAATAATTATCTATATATTCCTACAATTGAAAATGATTACAATTGGCATATTTTTACCGGTACACAACTAGTCAATGGTTTCAATAGACGAGTACATTTTTTTTAGTAAATTATTCATAATTTCTAAACTATTTGTTGTATATAAATAAGTTATTCAAAAAATTTGTAGAGAATTAAATTATCTACAATATTTTCTAACAACCGAAGACTCTACAGCAACTCGGTATACTCTAAAAATCTATTAGAAATTGATGAATGTTATTAACGCGGTTCTACAGGATATCTAGTCAATGGATTTAATAGACGAGTACATTTATTTTAGTAAATTGTTTATAATTTCTAAACTATTTGTTGGATGCAAATAGTGTATTCAAGAAATTTGTAGAGAATTAAATTATCTACAATATTTTCTAACAACCAAAGACTCTACAGCAACTCCGTATACTCAAAAATTGCAAAAGAAAATGGAAAATATTATTTCTAGAAATTCGATATTTGATAAAAATATATATTGAGATTACACTAAAAAAAATTAAAAATTACATTAATAAATTTGAAATCCCCGCTCGTACACACAGGTCGACCATAGGCAACGACTATCATATTATATAATTAGTAATATTACATAATAATTAAGAAAATTATTGTACAAAACTTTATGCATTTTTTCGCAACAAAATTGCATATAGATGCATTTGACAAAAAAGCTTAAATTTATTTATTATATCATATTTCTATTTTTTTACTCACCACTAGTCGCATATCCGACAAATGCAATAATCAAAAATTGCAAACACAATTTTGTCGAGACCATTTTTTTATTTTTTGGCACTTTTTTCAAAAAAACTTGTACAAGAAATGGACAGAATTTGTTAAAGTGCTCGATTTATATAACAAGTACTATTCGTTATCGATAGATAAAGATAATTTTTATTAAATTGTAGATAATTCTGGATAATCATTGGATTTTATCTGTAATTATTATTGAATCAAGTACTCAATCAAAGTATTTTTTTAAATTGTTGTAACGAATGCAATTTACGCAGAAAAGGTAATTGATTGATAATAAAATATTAAATTTTATATATGTATATATATATATATATATATATATCATGTATATATATAATTTTTAAATTCATATTAATCCGTAAAAAGTTATGTCATTAACAAAGTTTTAAACCAATTTTGCTAATATTTAACAAAAAGCTAAAAAAGAAAATATATGTTTTCATTAAAATGTTCATAACTTTTAAACTATTTGTTCAATTTAAATTGCATATTCGATAAACTTGTAGCTAATTAAATTGTCTACAAAATTTTCTAACATCACAAGGCTCTACAACAACTCGGTATACCCAAAAAATGCAGTAGAAAATGACAAATACTCTTGGTACAATGCCACGCGCTAACTAGTCAATGATTTTTAATTGCAAGTACATTTTAGATCATAACTTCTAAACCATCTGTTGTATTTAAATAGTGTATATGACAAATTTATAGTAAATTAAATTTTCTACAATATTTTCTAACATTATAGGACTCTACAACAACTCGATATACTCAAAAAATGCAGTAGAAAATGATGATGAATACTTGGGTACAATTCCTACGATAACTAGTCAATGATTTTAATGAGTACGTACATGGTTTCATTTAATCGTTCATAATTTCTAAACTATTAGGTAGATGTAAATGATATATATGGACAAATTTGCGGTAAATTAATTGTCTACAATATTTTTTAACATCACAACACTCTACAACAACTCCGTATACTCAAAAAATGCCAGTACAATGTGATGAATACTCTTCCTTCTCTATTAACTGTCTTCTATAGCTCGTCAGTAGAGTCCTTTGTCTCTTTTTCGTTTTGAATTTCAGTTTGCTCGTCAGTAGGGTTCCTTTTTTAATCATTTGTCTAGCATTTTGCTCGTCATTTATTTCACCTGAAGATCTGAATCTCAATTGTTATTTATTAAGTTGATTGTATATAAGTATCGGTAAATTTATGCAACTTGCCATAAGTCAAAATGTCACCTACAGCTAGTCAAATTTTGCGACTTGCCAAAAGGTAAAATATAAATCCTCGTGCCAATTTAAGTGCAGTTCTATTTTTGCAAAAAAAACAACAGTTATCTCTTATCGTTATCTTTAATTAGTTCTATTGATAATGCACTTGCGGAATTTATTGACTTTTTTGCAACAAATGTGCAATTGAATGATAAATTGCTAATTGTAGATCAGAAATCCCAGACGTTAAAAAAAAACTATTGTTGATTGCTAACTCCATGTGCCTAATGGTTTCGTTTTAGGTGTAAGTGGCATTTTGCAGTAGAACACATTATGTAAAAAAGTATAAGGTTGTCAAATATCTCCCTTCCGCCGTTTTGTATTATAAACCAAGAGCAAAAAAGCGGAAGGGAGATATTTGACAACCTAATATTACAGTATTTACATTATTCGTATTTTATAGACGAAATGCAATAGCTTATAAATTCGACTACAACGTTTATATATGTTTTCATGAAAAGTAAATAAACAAAACTTAATCAAGCGTCATTAGAATGAAGGACCTTATCTCATATTTCTAAGATTTACAAAAACTGTATTGCAAAAATTAAAACTATTAGGTTGTCAAATATCTCCCTTCCGCTTTTTTGCTCTTGGTTTATAATACAAAAAGGCGGAAGGGAGATATTTGACAACCTTATATTTATTTAGATTAGAGTATACAAGTGAGCTTTAGAACTTTATTTAAATTTATTTTTAATATTCAAAAAATATATTTTGAAATTTAAAAAAAAATGGGAAAAATTTCCTGTTCCAAAAGCAATCTTTTCGTTAATACAAGAAAGTTTTTTGAATCATTCAAATCGGATGCTCCGTTCTCTCCAAAACTGCAATTTTTCGCACATTTTGCTGCGTATCTCCGAAATGGCTGAACCTGCCTTTGCAAAAAACTAATCAGCACTTCTCCCTCAATAGAAATCAAATGTTTTTTAAATTTGATATATGTTTTTCCTGGCACATATTTTTTGTATAAAATTAGTTATTTTGACACTGAAGGATAAAACACATAGAATGTCAAAACGTGCAGAATGTACAGTTAATTTTTTATAGCCTTTCACGTTTCAAAGATTTCTGAACATTTTGGATACCTCAGAACAAATTGATGTATGTGCGTGTATGTGTATTTTCGCTGACGATTCGAGAACACGGATCAACCGATTAGAATGATTCAAAAAATATTTGATTGCTATTGATAAGAAGACGTGCTGATTAGTTTTTGGCACCGGCAGGTCTAGCCGTTTCGGAGATATGGGGCAAAAAATGTCAAAAATGGTAATTCAATTCTTAAGAGAACGGAGCGTCCGATTTGAATAATTTAAAAAACATTTTACTTATATTGACATATCGAAAAACTGGTAAAATTTTTGGGAAGGCAGGTTCAGCGGTTATGGAGATCTAGTAAAAAAAATGACATTTTGGGGTCAAAAATGATCATTTGACATATGCGCATCAAATTAACAGATATTGTATAAAGATTATAATAATAAGTAGAAACATTGTGTACATTTATATGGGTTCCGTACCAATGTAAGTTAGACGACTACGCGGCGCTTACGCGCATTAATATTTCGACTCCAAATTAGCAGCGCGATTGCTTTAAAATGTTCAAAATCTTCAAAAAAATCTCAATATTAAAAAAATCAAGTTTTTCAAAAAATTAAAATATTTTAAAAAAAATCAAAACTTCTCAAAAATCTAATTTTTTCAATGTTTTGCAAAGTTTCTTTTTTAATATTAGGTTGTCAAATATCTCCCTTCCGCTTTTTTGCTCATGGTTTATAATACAAAAAGGCGGAAGGGAGATATTTGACAACCTATTAATTTAGTTTTCGGTACAGGAAGTTCCAGCAATTTGTCTTAAGACGCGATGTCATTCTCCACTAGTTTTATTTTTGTTTATTAAATGTTTTAGCAATCTTGCAAAATAGTTTTTAGAACTCAATGATGACACACATACAATGTCAAAACCTACATAATTGTGGTTAAATATTCATTGCTTTTTATTTCGACTAGTTGGCTGCAAATAAACAATTCAAGAATATAATATATATATATATATATATATATATATATATAATTTTTTCCGCTTCTGCGCAATCGGGCAACACTCTCCTCTCTCAACAAACAGAAGCTGCCCTCACTAAGTAAGTCGTCAGACTGTCTCGCGACGGGACACATTTTCCGAAAATCCCAAATTTTGTTAAAAAAATTTAACAAATACGATATTGTTTATATGCAGAAAAAATCTTTAAAGTTCATTTTAAATATTAAAAATATTGAAAATAATTTTCGTTCATAAATGAGAGTGTAAATAGATATCTCGTACATATGTTGTGTAGTGATAAAGTAAAATATGTTAATGTAAATAAATAATTCGTAAGGGTAAATATTATATTAAATATATATATATATATATATATATAAATATATATATATATATATATAAATATATATATTTATATATATAAATATATATATTTATATACAATATATTTATTAATTATTTTATTTATATTAATAATTTATTTTATATTATTTTATTTATATGTAAATTGCTTTGTCAGTAGGTATTATGTTCATATTATTTTATTATTATGAATAAATAATTAATAATTATTGTGTTTCTTATAAAATACCTTTACACTTTATAAACTGTATAAATTATGTTTTCCTATGTTAATATAAGAGAAAATCTTAACCATAATAGCCAAATTTTGAGTTTTGAATTAAAAATTTATATTAATTCAAATTATCAATGATTTTCTAGATAAATTTTTCTAAGAAATGTTAGTGTTTATTACAAAATATCAGTCGATTAATATTTGTATATGTTTTCGTATATTTTAATTAAAAAATCAAAAAACCAAAAAATCAAAAAACCAAAATTTACAAAAACAGATAATTTTTATTAAAAATCTTAGAGGTGATGACACATATATAAAGTTAAAATAAAGGTAAATAAAATATATATTTAAACAAATATTTTTTGCAATTCAATTATAGTTAAAAGGAGCTTCAAATAATTTATTGAAAAAAGTAAATTTGAATTTTGGAGTTAAAAAAAATTAAATTAAAGTTTTGGCACACATTTAGTGTCGAAAGGTGCAAAATAAATATTTAATTTAAATTAGCCTCTAATATTTTGAAGTAATTTATATATTTATATATAATTATTAACATTTTTATTTTATTTATGTTATAATTTAGTTTCATTTTATTTTATTTAATTTTTACTCTTGCATTATACCTTAAAACGATTTTTATTTATATTAGGTTGTCAAATATCTCCCTTCCGCCTTTTTGTATTATAAACCAATAACAAAAAAGCGGAAGGGAGATATTTGACAACCTAATATTATATATATATATATATATATAATTATATATTTATATAAAATACAATCAGCCGATATTGAAATAAAATTGTAATAATAAATATAAATATAAATATAATTTAAAAATATTTATCAATTAATAAGAAATTAAGTTGTGTTTAAAAATCAAAAGAAAAACTTTATACACAGAAAAAAGTGCAAACAGGTTTGAATATACAAAGTGTATATTTCAGTGTTTTATATATATATATATATATATATATATATATATAAATATTTGCTGCTGAGTGTTCTGTACAAGCTTATAAAAATATGTATTTTGTTTATAATTATTTTCAATATAGCTTTCGATGTTAAATTTATATATATATATATATATATATATAATATTAAATATATATATATATATATATATATATGTATATATATGTATATATATATATATATATATATATATATATATATATAATTTATATATTTAATTTATGTCGCTTTATATTTTATGCTTCTGAATGTATCTATGTAATCTTCTTGGAAATATATTTCTCTAAAGCTATATCTGTCTTTTATTCATTGTCTATTTTTTTTGTTATTAAATGTATTGTGCAAATGTTAAATGTTTATTTATCTATATTTTATTAATTAATTAATTAAATTATATTAACAGCAAAAATGTAAAAAATATAAGCTACGTTTTTATTTAAAGAATGTAGTTCGATGAAAGAAGATTCTGCAAAACTTCAACTAAAATCTTCTTGTAAATTTGTTTTTTATTCAATATTATATTTATATTTCTTTTATTCCAAATGGATTTTGTAAATGTTAAATGTTTATTATCTACTTAAATTTTTATTTCATTAATTAAATTTAATAAATGCTAAAATTTAAAAATAATAGCTATATTTTTTATTAACACTTGAATAAAATAAAATTCGGCAAAACTTCCAAGTCAACTTTAATTTTTTTCCAAACATATATATGTCTTTTGTTTTAATTTATTGTGTAAATGTTAAACGTCTATTTTTACCCAAAAACACATTAAATGTATGCAAAATTGCAAAATATTAACAAGCGGTGTATGGCATCGTGCCTTAAGGCAAATTGCTGGAACTTCCCGTACCGTAATGAAATATTCGACAAATTTTAAACGTTATCAAATATATTATTACAAATACTGTAACTCTCATTATTTTTGCTATCTTGTTATGCCCGAGCAAATCAAATGTAAATCATAAATCAATTTATCTCCCATCGTCATTTCATTTCGAATTCAATTTCAAAAAAAAAAAAAATAGTTGCCCAATTTAACACAAAATTGAAAAAGTGCTCCCGTATAGTCACAGTCTAAACGCACTTACAAATAATTTTGTGCGACATTTTCACTTGTACTGTGCTTAGCTTGGCGGCATTTTCACATTTTTCAATAGTTTTCACAAAATTGTAAAGGTGCTCCAGTACATAAACAGTCTAAAGGCACTTGGGTAAACATTTGTACCAGAGTGGCGCTTAGACTGTTCTTAGCCTGGGTAGTTTTTTGAATTTTTAATCCAAAATTACAAAAATATTTTATGGAAAATAAAAAAAGATGTAATAATTTTTTATCCTCAAAAGCAATTGTTTTGTCAATACAAGCAGAAAGTTTTTTAGATCATTCGAATCGGATGCTTAGTTCACTCAAAAACTGCCATTTTTTGCACGTTTAGCCTTGTATCTTCGAAATGGCTGGACCTGTCCTTGCCAAAAACTAATCACCTCTTCTCCCAATCATTACAAATTGAATGTTTTTTAGATCATTCAAATGTGATACTTCGTTCTTTCAAAAACTTGTATTGATTTGTATTTTCTGCACTCTTTGTTCCGTATCTTCGTAACGGTTGGACCTGCCTTTGCCAAAAACTAATCAGCACATGTCCCTATTATAGGGATTGAATGTTTTTTAAACCATTGAAATCGGTTGAACTGTGCGCCCGAAAACGTAGACAAACTATTGTATTCATACACACATACATACACACACACTCACATCCATCTTTTCTGAGGTATGCCAAAATGTTCAGAAACTTTCAAAACGTGAAGGTATGCAACAATTTTTATTTTCCATTACTGGCCCATAAGTTTGCTCGTCAGTAGAGTCATTTTCCCTTGTTCTACTATTTCTCCTTGACTTTTGCATTAAATATTTATTCATGTGATATATGTATTTGCCTTGTTTCGTTTCCATTTTTATTCGAGTCTTGTGTAAATACGTATATTTATTTAGGGATGTATTTTTTCCGGCAGATTCCGCAGAAAAGAAAGGAGAGCTTAGAAGTATTTTCTTGCAAAGTCGACGAGATTAGTGGCATCATGAAGACTTCGTCGTTTTCTTTGCGGGTCATGAGGCGGGTAAGTCGAAAAAATAGAAGAAATATATATATATATATATATATATATTATATATCTTATATATAAAAATTGAGCTGTCGATAAAATGATCCGCTAAAACTCGAAAACGGCTAAACCGATTTGGCCAGTCTTAGTCTTGAAAATTCGTGCTAATCAGTAGGTTGTCGGAAAGGTGAGATATTATTTCAAAATCGCGTAGAAACTTTACATTTTTATTTGAACATTTTTGTAAAAGCGCAATTTGAATAAAACAATGGACGGTGGCTAATACGTCAAATGTCAAACGTTTTTGACAGATGTTCAATTACGTTTAATAGGAAGTTTTACGTGAATATTATTTAATTATGATTAAATTGTAGTAAGTAGTTTTGTTTGCAGTTTTATTTATACACAAAAACGTTATTAAACGGGCCTCAAGTGTTACTAGAAACTCAAAATATCTTTGGCATATTTTTCTCAAACACGGTGCTCTGAAAGATCTCATTTGTATAATTATATACTCATTGGTATTTATAAAACATTTTCTAGGTTATATTATTTTTATTTATGTTATTTCAATTCAGAACCTAAATTTGGTATCGATCAAATGGACATTTTGTCGAATAACATTTTCCCAGTTATAATTTCCCAGAATTTATCGAAGAATAGATAGTAATATATGAAGGTCCGGGGTTAAAAAGGTCCACCACCGATGTGTCAAAAATCAGTAAAGTTAAGCATTGTTTAACAACAATATTTGAAAGTAGAGGGCAAAAGATGTATAACCAGCTATAACCTTGATTCTTATGACTTTGCTATCGGGAGATAAACGGTAATCTTTGAAAATCCATAATAAAAGTATTCTCTTCCGTTGGTAGTTTTTTAGCATTAGTTAAAAATGTAATTATTTTGTAAAATACCTTTAAAATTAAAATAAGACATTAAAACTGTTTGCCACCTGATCCTTCCAAGATTACTCCGTCTATAGGGTAAAAAGATATAAATAACAAATTTTTGAAAGACATCAAAAAAGCGCATTTCTACAATGATGAAGTAGCTGGCAGTTTTACTGAACGTAGTCAGATAATTGTTCGTTTGAAATGTGTTATTTGTTGTGATATAATTGTTATGGTTTTCACAAGATAGTTTATGTTTGCTCAAAGTCAAATTGGACCTTTGTGCCTCGCCCTGCTCTACATATATACTTTTTATTAAATTTACTTTAATTCATCGAATATTACTTGAAACTTTTCAAAAAGCAGGTCAAAGAAAAAATACTTAATTCATTTTCTATCTCTCCTAGCAGAAATTTGAAAATTTTGTATAAGCTCAGTAGTATTATTTACAATTATACACAAAATTCAGAATTCAAAAAGAATCTGAAAAACTTGAAACGTAATCAATAAGGCCAAAAAAAGACTTGGAATGGATTATACCATGTTTTCTATAGAAAGTGTATAAAACTTGCAGATCAAATATAGATTAATGGGGTTTATTGTTTTCATAATACCTCATTGTATATAGCATTCAAACAACACATCATTATACACTTAAATCATTAATTTTTTTGATTCTCTAGAAATTGTTTAGAATATACCTTACTTAGTAAAACAACGTTAGCCGAGTCAGCTAGTATATATATATATATATATATATATATATATATATATACCTATATATTATTCTTTACTCTATTTTATTTTTCCTGTCCACTTAATATTTCATACAGCAGTTTTCATGTTCCATTTGTGAACATTAAAATTAATAATTATTTCCATGTTATTTTTTTCAATGTACATCGTGTCATTTTTTAAAAAATGTGTCATAGTGTCATTGTGAGAGAGTGTCATTTTATAAAAAATGCACGATCACGTGTCACTAGTCGTTGACTTATGAATAATTCAAGAGAGCGATGTGGATTAGAGGAGACGAGTTAGTGTGAGAGCTGGTGGAAATATTGTGTATTAAAAAACATCTGGGATGCTGTATAAAATAGTGCAAAATTTGAAAAAACTTTTTAAAAAATGTTCAAAATATGGGAAACTCTTTCAAGACAAAACAAACAGTTTTAAGTCAGTTGGATCTTAAAAAAACGCTGCAATTAAAAGAACATTTCTAAATCATTTCTAAAACATTCCTAGACTTCTAAAATATTTCAAAAGTTTGAAACACGTCAAACAAATTTTAAAGCTTTCTGAAGCAAAATTACTAAAATACTCCCAGTCTTTCTATAAAGTTACAAAATTTTCTAAAACCTTTCATAACTTTCTCGAAACTTTCGAACACGTTCCAAATTTTGTTCGATTTTTTCTCAAAACTGTCTAGATCTTTCTAAGATATAAGTGATCTTTTCAAAATCCAGATCCCTGTAAAACGTTCCAGGTTTTTCTGAAGTGTTTCACATTTTTCTAAAACATTGCAGCATTTCTTAATACGTTTCTAAACTTTCTAAGACGTTCTAAAAATTTGTAATATGTTCCGAAAATTTCTAAAACGTGTCAAGACTTTCAAAACTATACAGAGCTATCTAAAATATTCTACATCTTGCTAAAACGGTTTCTTATTTTATAAGACGTACCATAACTTTCTTAAAACTTCCGAACACGTTCCACAACTTTTTCTAATTTTTTTTAGAAACTTTCTGGTTCTTTCTAAAATATATGTGATCTTTTTAAAATGTTAAAAAAATTTGTAAAACATTCTGTAAACTTTCTAGATCTCTTTCAAACCTTATAACATTTTCTAAAACGTTCCATAATTTCTCGAAACTTTCTAACACGTTCCACGACTTATTCTAAATTTTCTAGATCTTTCTGAAACATACGTAATCTTTTTAAAACGTTCCAGATTTATGTAAAAAGTTTTAGATTTTTCTGAAAAGTTTCAGATCTTTCTAAAGTGTCCCATACCTTTCAAAAATATTCCAGATCTTTCTGAGACATGCCAAATTTTTCTCAAACTCTGCGGATCTTTCTAAAGTGTCCTAATATGTCTTATCAAAACGATTAATTTTTTTCTAACAAGACGAGATCTTTTAACAAGTTCCAGTTCTTTCTGAATCGATTTAGATCTCTCTAAAACATTTTAGGTCTTTTTAAAACGCACCAGATCTTCAAGCGTTCTAGATCTTTCTAGGATATTTTATATCTTTCCAAAATATCCCAGATCTTCCTCAAATGTGCCAGATCTTTCTAGAACGTTTCAGATTTTTCTAGAACGTTCCAGATCTTTCTAAAACGTATCAGATTTTTCGAAAACGTACGTTCCCAAATATTTCTGAAACCTTCTAGATCTTTCAAGAATATTCCAGATCTTTCTGCCACGTTTCAGATCTTTCTAAAATGTTCCAGATATTTCTAAAATATTTCAGACATTTCCATCAAAATAACAATTTTATAAAATTTATCAAGACTTTCTAAAACTTTCCACCAACTACCCCTCTACTCTGAATATGTTCGCTTGGCGTTACGATGATTGATCACCAGATGGATCTGCTCGGAAACACTTTCAAAGGGAAATAGAGAGCGAGGAAATAAAAATAAAAAAAAATGGAAAAAATTACGCATGAAGTGCAAAAATAAAGGTAATTCAAAAAAACGACGAAAAAATTATTGGAAGCATGATGAGTGTATAATTTTAATATTTTTAAAATAAATGACATCCATAAGATATATCAATGGAAAGCGAATTGTTATGTGAAAGTTCAAGTTTCCAATTTTATAAATTATATCTAATGAATAAAATAAAATTTCTAAAAATATTTAGATATGTCTTTAGTTCTCACAGTATGAAAGTAAAAAAATAGGAATTGCTTATAAGGATGTATGCTGAATGGGGTATTTCACTCGATGATGCATCTAATACAGTTCAACAATTAATCACAAAAGATGCGAGCGCTATTATACATCTTATTAGCTAGACATAACAAAATCAAATTTTTGTTCAGATTTGTAATTATATGAATAATACATATTGTTATAAATCAAGTTAAAAAGATGGAAAATGGTGCATGTATTTTTTGTAAATGATTGTTGATTGTAGATGCATCATCGAGTGAAAGACTTCATTCAGCATATAAACTATACGCAATCGAATACAAATATCAAATAAATAAAAGAAGTATTCTGAAACTCTTGCAAAATCTTGAATATTATAAAAGATTATTAAGACAAAAAATAAAAATTCATCCCTTATAAAAATCTAGTAGTGTATTAGGAAAAGGAGATGTTGGAATCCTGTACGCAATCAATGGCACGCCCCGGTTATAAATCAAGTCCCACGCATGACCCAGATATATCCCATCGTCCCCATCTAGCGGATATTTCTGTCTCTTTTTGCTTCATCTGCCCCTCCTGCCCCTCCTGCTCCTCCTGAGGGTTGCTACGCGTAGCAACAGGTTGCCCTACATATCGCTAATATATACAAAATAGACAGAGAGCTGGGTAACGTAAGTAAAAATAATGCTTAAACACTTTGAAATCACAACCGTAGGGTAAGTTATAGTAATGGTCCAAAAATCGAAAAGGACAGATTTCAGTTTCAGAGATTTCTGAACATTTTGGCATACCTTAGACAAAATGCATGTATGTGTCTCATTAATACTCATCTTTATATGTCACTTTATTTGTCTACTACTACTCCAAACATACGTTATTTTTTGTTATTCAATACATAAGTCATGCTATTTATGTCAAGATATGTATGATCCAGGCTAGGTCTTTTGTCTGAGTAAGTCAAACTCAATATTGCCAAAGTTTAATACTGACTAAAAACTTCCGCTTATCTATCGCCTCTGGTTCCTACAAAAACCGACGTCAGGGATTACGTTATATGGGGGGAGGATCTAGAAAGCTATAATTTTGTGAAGTCTATTCAGGAGTTTCTGATCATTTTGGCATACCTTAGAAAAAATATGTGTATGACCTAGACTAGATTTGTTTCCCTACATGCTATAAATCTTCGTTACCTCGACATACGAGCAAAAATGAGTATTTTTGGCAGGTGACAGTTTTCATTTGTTATCAATGCCAAACAATGTTTCAAACAATGAAATGTCGTTTTTAGCAATCTTTTCCATTTATTTTTACAATATTACTATATTTTATACATACGTCCTAAAAATTCCCTTAACAAATTTCAGAAAGATTTATCATAATCCGAATAATCGTTTAGGAGTAGTATATTTACATATATCATTACAGAAGAATTTTATATTTAAGATATAGAGAAGTTTATTCTCGCCAGAAAATCTAATAATTAATTTCTATGTTCATATCTTATTTTATGTTTTCTCGACGTTAAGTTATTCTGAATCGAATGCGACCAAATTTCGAAAAAGTACAAGTGTGTGTATAAGTTGTGTTTTCATTTGTTATCAATGAGAAATAATGACATGTCGTTTTTTGCAATCTTTTCCATTTATTTTTACAATATTACTATTAACTTCAGACAGATTTATTATAATCCGAATAATCGTTTAAGAGTAGTATATTTACATACACCATTACAGAAGAATTTTATATTAAAGATAGAGAGAAGTTTATTCTCGCCAGAAAATCTAATAATTAATTTCATGTCCATGTCTAATTTCATTACAAATATTTTCTCGACGTTTCAAGTCATTCTAAATCGAATGCGACCAAATTTCGAGAAAGTACGAGTGTGTATGTGAGCAGATTTTTCATAAATTTTCCACCAGCCGTCTCATTAATAAGAAGCCACGAAGGGCATTTGAGAAAGAATTAATTTAATTGGAAATTTTTATTAGTCAAAGGAAATGTTATTAGCTGGGAAATAAAATAAAAGTTACAAGGCAATTATAAGTTATTCAAATTGCATATATATATATATATATATATATATATATATATATATATATATATATATTTATATATAATAAAATTTAATATAATATTAATTGCTGAATTTTTATATAATGCATTACGAACATTTATTAGGAAAAAACATCACAACAAAATTTATGCCCTAGTTAAAAAATATAAAGTATTAAATTGAAGTGAAACTTCTTTATTAAAAAATGTAAAAGTATGATAAATAATACCAAATCGAATATATTAAATTAAAATGCAATAAATACAATTTTACTTTATATAAAAATTTTGTAGACTATTAAAAATGATATTGAAAATTTTTCGATTATTTTTATACATTTTTATTTGATAATGACGGATAGGGGAGTTATGTGGCAACACAGTCGGCCGTTGATTCTGGCAGTAGGAAAAAAAAAATACCTGCCATAGCATTATAGAATTTGTAAAAAAATCAGAGGTTTTAATACAATTTTATACTTTTCTAATAAGTTTATTTTTGATAAATATTTTTTCCCATATTGGTGACCCAAAATATTTACTTGATTAATTTCATGAAAACTTTTATACAAATTGACAAATTAAATTTATAAAATATAAGTTAATATAAGTTAGGCAATCTAATTTGCTAAGATTTTTTTTGATGTCACAAGTCATTCTGAACCGTTTGTGGCAAATTCAGAACTTTCGTCGACGTTTTTTTTAAAAACGGCTATACCGATTTCGAAAGTTTAAAAACCATTCGATGTAATACAAGAAGTTTTATTATTTAGTTCTGTGAAACGATCAGCCGAGCCATTTCTTTACAATTAGCAGACTTATCAACTTGATAAGATGAAATAATAAATGCTCCATCTACCAACACGCTTTTGCACCTATTGTTCGTTCCTTAGAACTTGGGGTGGATTTCTTTGATGCTAAAGAATAAAATTTATTCTTTAGCATCAAAGAAATCTAAGAAACTGATATTTATTATCAGATTCAAGAATAAAATTTTATTTGTATTAACAAATGTAATGCAAGTACTTTTCTTTATTCATACAAAATATTTATATGGGAAATAAAGCTAGGAAAAAATATATAATACAACTGTTGCGATAAATAAAATTTAAAATTTAATCCTATTCTAATTTTACTACTGAGATATTGTAAGTAAATGTATTAAAATTATTTTAACATTTTTTTTAGGGTAAATTATATTAATCGCAATAAAATCGAACAAAACATTTTTTGGTCAAAGTCTTCTGTACATTTTAGCATACCTTACAAAAATTGTATGACGTGTTAGTTTGTGTGTGTGTGTGTGCGCGGATACAATATTTCATCGCCGATTTCGAGAGCACGAATACACCGATTTGAACAATTCACTCCAAATTCGATTCCTTTTGGCGGAAAGACATGCTGATTAGTTTTTGTCAGAGGTAGATCCAGCTTTTTCGGAGGTACCAAGCAAGAATAGACATCGGTTTGTGAGAGAACGGAGCGTCCTATTAGAACGATTCAAAAAACATTACACTTCTATTGATAGAATCTAGAATCGGCAAGTCCAGCAATTTAGGAAAAAAGTTAGAAAAATCCTGTTTGGTGTTAAAAAATTAGCATTACAAATCATATTGTTGATTCATATACACAAATATACAAATCAAATCATTATTGATTGCGTAAATTATTTATTAACTATAAGGCAATTATTAGCATATTTTGGAAAATTCATGCAACTTGCCTTAAAGCAAAACGTTATCTAAAACTAATTTATACCATCACCTACAAATGTGTATTTTTCATTTTTTTTAAAATGTTATTAGAGTGTTTCTAGTATGCGCAAAAACGCACTAGACTATTATTATAAAAATAATTTAAAATGCAAATGAATTCCGCAAACTTTCCTTCCACTAAATAAATCATCGTCGAAATATATGTTGCGGCCGCAAACCGCAATATTTATGACGCTCACATTTCCGTAATTTATCATGACATTGTGTCCGGTCGAGAGAAAACTAGGAAATACATATATAATTTTTTGAAGTAAAACTTTTTTATGCGCGACTAGGAGGTAACTGAACGACCACGGTGTCACGCTTCTGAACCATTTTTATTATTTATAACCCAGTAGCGTAGTAATTAATATTTTATCGATAAGCAAACGAGAATTGTGTTTAACATGAAAAAATAAATAATTGTTATGTCCACACGACACGCCATCTAGTGAGATAACAATCAAGGATAAAATAGGCAGAGACGAACTACAACAATTATAATTATTTTAATGTTTTGTATTTACAAAAACAATATTTCAAATTATTAACTTCCCGTAGGGTAAGTTATTGTAATGGGCCGAAAATCGGAATTGAAAATTTTTACATTTCTCGACGTTTTGAAGGTTTCTGAACGTTTTGGCATACCTCAGAAAAAATGGATGTGTGTGTGTGTGTGTGTGTGTGTGTGTGTATGTATGTATGGATACAAATTTTCGTCCACGTTTTCGGGCGTACGGATCAACCGATTTGAATGGTTTAAAAAACATTCGATTCCTATTAATAAGGAGAAGAGCTGATTAGTTTTTGGCAAAGACAGGTCCAGCAGTTACGGAGATAAGGAGCAAAGAGTGCAGAAAATAGAAATCGAGTTTTTGAGAGAACGGAGCATCCGATTTGAATGATCTAAAAAGCATTCCATTAGTAATGATTGGGAGAAAGGGTTATTAGTTTTGCGCAAAGGCAGGCCCAGCCATTTCGGAGATACAGAGCTAAATGTACAAAAAATGGCAGTTTTTGAGAGAACTAAGCGTCCGATTCAATTGATTCAAAGAACTTTCTGCTTGTCTTAACAAAATAATTGATTTTGGAAAAAAAAAATTTTGTACCATTTTTTTTTTTTTTTTTTTTTTTTTTTTTTAAATTTTTGTATATCGAAAATAATTCAGATTTTATTTTTAATTCTGACTATAGTTCTAATATACTTTAAACAAATAATTTCAACTCTGCAATTCAGTTTATATAATTATTATAAATATTAGACAATAATACAATATTTATAATAATCTATTTGAAAACATTCAATATTCCTCGAACGTTTCGTTACGGTACGGGAAGTTCCAGCAATTTGCCTTAAGGCACGATGCCACCCACCCCACTAGTTTTAGGTTTTTGAATTCTCACAATTTTGCACTTGATATTTTTGTATTTGCGCAATATTTACACTACTACATAGATGTTCACCACTAGTTTAGTATTTCTTGTAACGACATTTTGCAAAGCTATCTTATGTCATACATGAAGCTGTAGTAATAGCTTTTGCGAGCTCGTTATTTTCCCATTATTCTCTCACTCTCTTGTGAGAACTGACACATTGTAAAATTATATATATATATATATATATATATATATATATATAATACATATATATGATACATATATATTGTATAATTCTAAAATTGACTTTGATATATGTATTAACAAAAACATTTTTATCGTTTTGTAAAAATTTCTTACATTATAAATGGTTTTCCTCAAAATGTAGTATAAACGAGTTAAAAACATCTATATTGTGTTTTAAAGTATTAATGTGTTCCATAAGCATAGTTTTAAAATTGTCTAGGATTTTTTTGAATTATTTTTACCTTTGACCCAATATAAACTAAATTTAAATGTAAGCATATAATTTGATAGACTAGATTTCTAAGACACTCAATATTAAAAAAGATTTTCGTTTCAGTGAAAATAGTGTTCGTCGTTGTTCTAAAATTCTTGTCAATACCAAGTCAACGTACATGCCTAAATGCAATATGATACTTGCACATATTTTATTTATAAATTTAAAATATCTTCTCGTTGTATTAATTATGGTTTCCGAATGCACTCCGTCGTTTTATTTTCAGTGCAGAAACATTTTTCTCAACATTTTTCCATTTTTCTCACCTGTCAAGAAACCCATTTATTTTCCGATCAACTCGAAAAATACGTAACAAGAAAAACAACATCGACACATTTACACATTTGCAGAAAAATGGAAAAATGGAAAAAACAATCGAGGAAAAATGTAGCACGAATATTGCACTTTTGTAGTAACATCTGTATGGAGCATACATCTGTATATATATATATATATATATATATATTATATATATTCATAAAATTTACTTTAAGTTTGTAAAAATTATTTTACACAAATAATTACTAGTATAGTAAACTATTTGACAATATGGGATTTGATATTTTTTACATTTATTCAAATTACTGAAAAACTGTACGGAGCACTATTTTTTAGTTTTTTTTATTTACTACAATTGCATACAAAATTTATGTACTTTCATATTAACATTTTAAACAAATACAAATACAAACTGCACACTAATATATTTTACTAATTGACAATATGGTGATAAGGGACAATTTTGTGCATTTATTTTTATAATTAGAAAATTTTATTCTTAGTACTCTGTTTTATTTAGCTTACAAAATACTTAATAAAATTTACTATAGTACTGTATAAAGTATTTTGTATATATGTATATATGTATATATATATATATATATATATATATATATATATATATAAGTACAAATACATATAATACATTTCAACTAATCCGAAATATTTCTGCAATTCAAAAAGCTTTTAACTGAAAGCGTTTAAAGTTTCTGCTTTTGGCACATTCATTTGCGGATTTATACATATATATATATATATATATATACATTTGTATGTGGATCTATATAATATTTAACAAGTGTAAAACATTTTGAAAAGGCCGCCCGGACTTTCCGGAGGAAAAGAGAGTTTTGTTGTTTTGTTTTGTTTTTGGCAGAGCAGAGCAAATATTTCGGGAAAAAGCTTTTGATTAAAACGTCGCCTTTTTGTTTCGTTTTAAATACTTTTAGGGTAAAACGAAAAGGGTATGAGTTAAAGATAATGAAGTATATAGAATAAAATACAACAATATAGGGTAGAGTAGGAGTAAATGATACAAAAGAGACAAGTACTTAGTATCAGAATTTATACTCATGCTTTTCATCATTTGTGTTTGTTTAAAATTTTTGTATGAAAGTATATAAAATTGTTTATGTGGATTTGTCGTAAATTTTATCTAGTTTCTGCTAAGCTAAAGAAAAAAGAGTGCTAGATGAGAAATTTTCAAGATATAGGAACAAATGCACAAAAACGTCCTAAATCACTATATTCTCAGAGTATATACTCGTATATTTCATGTATGTTTATTTAAAAATTTTGTATGAAAGTATATAACATGGTTTATGTAAAATCGTAGTAAAATTTATCTAGTTTCTGCTAAGCTAACGAAAAAAAGTGCTTAGAATAAAATTATTGAGTTATTTAAAGAAATGTAAAAAAATGTTTGAAACCTTGTACGGACAGCTTAGGATAATATGTAAGGGCGAGTAACAGTAAGTTTATTCCAATTTTTCATATGATACTATATAAAACTTTTCTCTAGGAAATGTAGTATATTTTATCTCATTTCTGGCAAACTGAAGAAAAAACAGTGCTCGAATGCAAAGATTTTGAGTTATTTAAAAAAATCTAAAAAAGTGTCCCAAAACCTTGTATGGTAAACTTAAGACAATATATAAGGGAGAGTTCACAGGGGATTTTTCAATTTTTTATATGAAACTATAATACAACTGTTTATAAAAAAAATTAGAAAATATTATCTAGATTCTACGGAGCTCTACACAAAACAGTGTAAAAAAATGTCCTGAAACCTTAAAGTTCTAATAATTACTAGACAAATTTAAAACAATATATATGGATGAGTTTTTATTAGGTTTATTTAAAAATTTTATACGAGGCTAAATAAAACCTTTTATAAAGAAATGCATAAAATTTTATCTAATTTCAACTGATTGTGAGCTAAAGGAAAAAATTGACCAAGACAAAGTTCTTGAGGTATTTAGAAATAAAAAATGTGCCAATAACTATACTGTATTTAGTAGAAAATTTCAGTTTTACATAGAAAGAAAGTATTCTTTATCTAGTTTCTGCTAAGTTAATTAAAAAAAAGTACCCCTAACAAATTTGTTGAGTTATTTGATCAAATGTAAAAAAGTGTCTCGAAATCATATATTGTATATATATGCAAAATACATTAGGGCGAGTTCAAACTACACAAAATTTTTGTATCAAAGTCTAAGAGACAGTTAACACCAAATCATAGTAAATTTTATCTAGTTTCTGCTAAGCTAACTAAACAAGAGTGCCTGGAACAAAATTTTCTATTTATCTGAAAAAATGTAAAAAGTGTCTCGAAACCATATATTGTATCTATGCAAAGTTCATTAGGGCGAGTTCAAACTATTCGGTATTTTTATATCAAAGTGTATAAAACAGTTCATACCAAATTATAGTAAATTTTATCTAGTTTTTGGTAAAATAACAAGAAAAAAATGCCCGATACAACATCTTTGAATTATTTGATAAAACGTAAAAAAATGTCCCGAATCCATATAATGTAAATATACAAAATACATCAGGGCGAGTTCAAACTATACTAAATTTTTGTATCAAAGGGTATAAAACAGCTTATACAAATTTTTGGCGAATTTTATCTAGTTTCTGGTAACCTAAACAAAAATAAGTGTCCTGAATAAAGTTTTTGAGTTATTTGAAAAAATGTACAAAAGTCTCCCAATACCATGTTGTCAACATGCAAAATACATTAGGGCGAGTGCAAACTACACAAAATCTTTGTATCAAAGTGTATAAGACAGTTTATATGAAATTATAGTAAATTTTATCTAGTTTCTGCTAAGCTAACTTAAAAAGACTGTTTTGGAAAAAAAATTCTGAATAATAGAATAAAATGCTAAAAAATATCCCAAACCACTTTATAATCCATTACCAAGTATGCAATTTCATTTATATTAATTTAAAATTCTAGTATGCAGGTATATAAAATATTTTATACGAAATTTTACTAAAGCCTTTATCTAGTTTCGGCTAAGCTAGACAAAAAAAAATTACCTAGAACAAATTTTATATAATATTTGAAGAAAAGTAAAATAAAATGCTAATTAGCATAAAGTAATTCGATATTTGGACGCATGCCCAAATATATATATATATATATATATATATATATATGTATATATATGTATATTTATATATGTATATATAATCATGTGATATTTGCCGAGAAAACGTTTCCGATTTTATCTGATTGCATCTCGACGTCGGCGGTGGAGTTGTTACGTAATGAGATGGTAACATGTAAATGTCGTTTGCCTTCTCATATTATATATATATATATATATATATATATATACAACAACCACCAACCACCATCACCACCAAAACGACCAGAAACAGAATCATTTACCTCCGAAGAGGAAAGTAGATTAATGCACATATGGAAACACAGGAAATTGCATCGGAGTCTCTGCACGTTTAAGAGATTACTAGATAGTAGATGTATATATATATATATATATATATATACATGTATATTTATATGTGTATATGTATGTATGTATATCTGTATCTATTTCCAATTTTTCCGATACATTTCAAATGGCATCCGATTCTTTTTCGATTCGATTCAATCCGCGTCGTCGTCTTTCTTCTCTGACATGTGAAAATAATATTAGAAAATACACATCTATTTTGTCAGGAGACAAATAAATAGGAAACAGACGGAAAATGTTGTGTGAATCGATAGAAAATTGTATACAGTAAATATAATGTGGAAGTTAGACTAAATAATTGACTTCCCAAAAAGGGTAATAATTTGCTTGAAAAAGTGCAATAGTGCTTCGGGATTTTTTGTTGCGTTTGGGTCTATAACTTGAAAATTTTGTCCGGAATACTTGTTTTGAGTTAAGTTAGCAGAAACTAGATAAAATTTACTTTAATTTTGTATCAACCCTCATTTACACTTTTATATAAATATTTTGAATAGTTTGAACTCGCCCTAATGTATTTATCAAAATTATAATATATGAATTAGGAATACCTTTTTACGTTTATTCAAATATCTAGCACATTTTTTTATTCAGCTTAGCAGAAACTAAATAAAATTGACTAAAATTTAGAACAAACTGTTTTATACACTTTGGTACAACATTTTGAATAGTTTGTTCTAGCCCTGATGTATTTTGCATATGTACCATATATGGTGTACCAGGACACTATTTTATATTTCTTCAAATAACATGAAAATTTTGTTCGGAGCACTCTGTTTTGTTAGCTACGCAGAAACTAGATAAAATTTACTGAAATTTAGTATAAACTGTCTTATACACTTTGATACAAATATTTTGAATATATTGAACTCGCTGCTCTAATGTATTTTCATATTTACAATATATGGATTCGGGACATTTTTTTTACATTTTATTAAATAACTCAAAATTTTGTTCTCGCTAACTCTCTTTATTAGTTAACCAAGCAAAAACTAGAAAAAATCACCTACATTTTTCTTTATATTTATTCCAATCCAATTCCAATTTCATATTCCAATATTATATTAAATACAGTCTTATATGATAATTTTAAAAAAATCTACTGTGAACTCGCTCTTATATATTGTCTTAAGTTTGC
>NW_020536999.1:4951879-4967046 GCF_003426905.1 Ctenocephalides felis | reverse complement strand
CGATAACTAGTCAATGGTTTCAATAGACGAGTACATTTTTTAGTAAATTGTTTATAATTTCTAAACTATTTGCTGAATTCAAATGATATATTCGACTAATTTGTAGAAAATTAAATTGTCTACAACATTTTCTAACAACCAAAAGCTCTACAACAACTCGGTATACTCCAAAAATCCACTTGAAATTGATGATTACAATTGGCATGTTTCTAAACGACTTGAAAGGGTACATTTTTTTATTTAAACGTTCATAATTTCTAATCTATTTGTTTTATATAAATAGTGTAATACACAAATTTGTAGAGAATTAAATTATCTACAATATTTTCTAACAACCGAAGACTCTATGACAACTTCGTATATTCAAAAATTGCAAAAGAAAATGGAAAATATTATTTCTAGAAATTCGATATTTGATAAAAATATATATTAAGATTACACTCAAAAAAAATTAAAAATTACATTAATAAATTTGAATCCCCGCTCGTACACACACAGGTCGACCATAGGCAACGACTATCATATTATATAATTAGTAATATACATAATAATTAGAAAATTATTGTACAAAACTTTATGCATTTTTTCGCAACAAAATTGCATATAGATGCATTTGACAAAAAAGCTTAAATTTATTTATTATATCATATTTCTATTTTTTACTCACCACTAGTCGCATATCCGACAATGCAATAATCAAAAATTGCAAACACATTTTGTCGAGACCATTTTTTTTTTTTTGGCACTTTTTTCAAAAAAACTTGTACAAGAAATGGACAGAATTTTTAAAGTGCTCGATTTATATAACAAGTACTATTCGTTATCGATAGATAAAGATAATTTTTATAAATTGTAGATAATTCTGGATAATCATTGGATTTTATCTGTAATTATTATTGAATCAAGTACTCAATCAAAGTATTTTTTTAAATTGTTGTAACGAATGCAATTTACGCAGAAAGGTAATTGATTGATAATAAAATATTAAATTTTATATATGTATATATATATAATATATATCATGTATATATATAATTTTTAATTCATATTAATCCGTAAAAGTTATGTCATTAACAAAGTTTTAAACCAATTTTGCTAATATTTAACAAAAAGCTAAAAAAGAAAATATATGTTTTCATTAAAATGTTCATAACTTTTAAACTATTTGTTCAATTTAAATTGCATATTCGATAAACTTGTAGCTAATTAAATTGTCTACAAAATTTTCTAACATCACAAGGCTCTACAACAACTCGGTATACCCAAAAAATGCAGTAGAAAATGACAAATACTCTTGGTACAATGCCACGCGCTAACTAGTCAATGATTTTTAATTGCAAGTACATTTTAGATCATAACTTCTAAACCATCTGTTGTATTTAAATAGTGTATATGACAAATTTATAGTAAATTAAATTTTCTACAATATTTTCTAACATTATAGGACTCTACAACAACTCGATATACTCAAAAAATGCAGTAGAAAATGATGAATACTTTTGGTACAATTCCCTACGATAACTAGTCAATGATTTTAATGAGTACGTACATGGTTTCATTTAATCGTTCATAATTTCTAAACTATTAGGTAGATGTAAATGATATATATGACAAATTTGTGGTAAATTAAATTGTCTACAATATTTTTTAACATCACAACACTCTACAACAACTCCGTATACTCAAAAAATGCAGTACAATGTGATGAATACTCTTCCTTCTCTATTAACTGTCTTCTATAGCTCGTCAGTAGAGTCCTTTGTCTCTTTTTCGTTTTGAATTTCAGTTTGCTCGTCAGTAGGGTTCCTTTTTTAATCATTTGTCTAGCATTTTGCTCGTCATTTATTTCACCTGAAGATCTGAATCTCAATTGTTATTTATTAAGTTGATTGTATATAAGTATCGGTAAATTTATGCAACTTGCCATAAGTCAAAATGTCACTTACAGCTAGTCAAATTTTGCGACTTGCCAAAAGGTAAAATATAAATCCTCGTGACAATTTAAGTGCAGTTCTATTTTTGCAAAAAAAAACAACAGTTATCTTTTATCGTTATCGTTAATTAGTTCTATTGATAATGCACTTGCGGAATTTATTGACTTTTTTGCAACAAATGTGCAATTGAATGATAAATTGCTAATTGTAGATCAGAAATCCCAGACGTTAAAAAAAAACTATTGTTGATTGCTAACTCCATGTGCCTAATGGTTTCGTTTTAGGTGTAAGTGGCATTTTGCAGTAGAACACATTATGTAAAAAAGTATAAGGTTGTCAAATATCTCCCTTCCGCCTTTTTGTATCATAAACCAAGAGCAAAAAAGCGGAAGGGAGATATTTGACAACCTAATATTACAGTATTTACATTATTCGTATTTTATAGACGAAATGCAATAGCTTATAAATTCGACTACAACGTTTATATATGTTTTCATGAAAAGTAAATAAACAAAACTTAATCAAGCGTCATTAGAATGAAGGACCTTATCTCATATTTCTAAGATTTACAAAAACGTATTGCAAAATTAAAACTATTAGGTTGTTGTCAAATATCTCCTTCCGCTTTTTTGCTCTTGGTTTATAATACAAAAAGGCGGAAGGGAGATATTTGACAACCTTATATTTATTTAGATTAGAGTATACAAGTGAGCTTTAGAACTTTATTTAAATTTATTTTTAATATTCAAAAAATATATTTTGAAATTTAAAAAAAAATTGGAAAAAATTCCTGTTCCAAAAGCAATCGTTTCGTTAATACAAGCAGGAAGTTTTTTGAATCATTCAAATCGGATGCTCCGTTCTCTCAAAAACTGCAATTTTTTGCACATTTTGCTCCGTATCTCCGAAACGGCTGAACCTGCCTTTGCCAAAAACTAATTAGCACATCTCCCTATCAATAGAAATCGAATGTTTTTAAAATTTGATATATGTTTTTCCTGGCACATAGTTTTTGTATAAAATTAGTTATTTTCACACTGAAGGATAAAACACATAGAGTGTAGAGATAAAACACATAGTTTTTAGAGACTTTTATTTCAACTATTTGGTTGTAAATAAAAAAAATTAATTTTATTATTAAAATTAATAAGGCGGTTAATTATGAAGTATTATTTTTATTCTTATTTCAAAGTTTTGTTTTTTGTTTTTATTACTAACAAAACAATTTCTTTCAGTTCTTGCGTGAACTCTTTTGTATTCATGTATATATGCAGCCTACATTTTCCTCGTCGGTATTTTTAACATAAGTTATTGCAATCGTACAAAAATTGAAAATGAATTTTTTTGAATATCTTTACGTTTTAGAGGTTTCTGAACATTTTGGCATACCTCAGAACAAATTGATGTATGTGTGTGTATGTGTATTTTCGCCGACGATTTCGAGAACACGGATCAACCGATTAGAATGATTCAAAAAACATTCGATTTCTATATCTATTGATAAATAGGCGTGATGATTAGTTTTTAGCACCGGCAGGTCTAGCCGTTTCGGAGATACGGGGCAAAAAGTGCCAAAAATGTTATTTCAGTTTTTGAGATGCCGGAGCGTCCGATTTGAATGATTCAAAAAATATTTGATTGCTATTGATAAGAAGACGTGCTGATTAGATTTTGGCAAAGGCAGGTCTACTCGTTTCGAAGATACGGGGCATAAAGTGCCAAAAATGGTAATTCAGTTTTTGAGAGAACGGTGTGTCCGATGTTAATAATCCAAAAAAACATTTTACTTATATTGACATATCGAAGAACTGGTAAAATTTTCAGAGAAGCAGGTCCAGCGGTTATGGAGATCGAGTAAAAAAAATGTCATTGTGGGGTCAAAAATTTTTTCATTAATGATCATTTGACATATGCGCATCAAATTAACAGATATTTTAAAAAGATTATAATGATAAGTACAAATTTTGTGTACATTTATATGGGTTCCGTATTAATGTTCACACGTTAAACGTCTACGCGGCGCTTACGCGCTTTGATATTTTGATTCTAAATCAGATATGCAGCGCTATTGCTTAAAAAAATGTTTAAAATTTTCAAAAAAAATCAAAATACAAAAAAATCTAAATTAAAAAAAATCAAATTTTTCAAAAAAGTAAAATTTTTTCAAAAATTTCTAAATTTCTCAAAAATCTCATTTTTCCAAAGTTTTAAAAAAATATAATCCTTTTTAAGAAATTTAATTTTTAGTACGGAAAGTTTCAGCAATTTTCTTTAAGACACGATGCCATACACCACTAGTTTATTATTGTAATTTGTAATTGTTAAAATTTGTATTTTCATAAACTTTGCAAAATAGTTTTCAGAACTTGTCTAAAGTACTCAATGATGTTCCAGCAATTTGTCTTAAGGCACGATGCCATTCACCGCTAGTGTTACTTTTGTTTATTAAATGTTTTAGCAATCTTGTTGTAATTTTATGAAATTCGCAAAATAGTTTTTGGAATTTGTCTAAAGTACTCAATGATGACACACATACAATGTCGAATCCTACCTAATTGTGGTTAAATATTAATTGCTTTTTATTTCGACTAGGCTGCAAATAAACAATTCAAGAATATTATATATATATACATAATATATATATATATATATATATATATATATATATATATTATATCTAATTTTTTCGCTTCTGCGCAATCGGGCAACACTCTCCTCTCTCAACAAACAGAAGCTGCCCCACTAAGTAAGTCGTCAGACTGTCTCGCGACGGGACGCATTTTCCGAAAATCCCAAATTTTGTTAAAAAATTTAACAAATACGATATTGTTTTATGGCAGAAAAATCTTTAAGTTCATTTTAATATTAAAAATATTGAAAATAATTTTCGTTCATAATGAGAGTGTAAATAGATATCTCGTACATATGTTGTGTAGTGATAAAGTAAATATGTTAAGTAAATAATAATTCGTAAGGGTAAATATATCTTAAATAGATATATTATATAGAATATATATAAATAGATCTATTTATATATATAATATATATTTCTATTATATATATATCTATTATCTCTAGATCCCTATATAGATTTGTATATCCAATATATTTATTAATTATTTTATTTATATTAATAATTATTTTATATTATTTTATTTATATGTAAATTGCTTTGTCAGTAGGTATTATGTTCATTTCTTTTATTTCTATGTAAATAATTAATATTATTGTGTTTCTTATTAATTTGTATTAATATGTATCATTATGTTTTTTTGTTAAAAAAAAACAATATTATACACACAAAAATTATCCACTTTAATAATCAAATATAAGTAAAATCTCTTACCCTAATAGCCAAATTTTTGAGTTTTGAATTAAAAATTTATATTAATTCAAATTATCAATGATTTTCTAGATAAATTTTTCTAAGAAATGTTAGTGTTTATTACAAAATATCAGTCGATTAATATTTGTATATGTTTTCGTATATTTTAATTAAAAAATCAAAAAACCAAAAAATCAAAAAACCAAAATTTACAAAAACAGATAATTTTTATTAAAAATCTTAGAGGTGATGACACATATATAAAGTTAAAATAAAGGTAAATAAAATATATATTCAAACAAATATTTTTTGCAATTCAATTATAGTTAAAAGAAGCTTCAAATAATTTATTGAAAAAAGTAAATTTGATTTTGGAGTTAAAAAAAATTAAATTAAAGTTTTGGCACACATTTAGTGTCGAAAGGTGCAAAATAAATATTTAATTTAAATTAGCCTCTAATATTTTGAAGTAATTTATATATTTATATATAATTATTAACATTTTTATTTTATTTATGTTATAATTTAGTTTCATTTTATTTTATTTAATTTTTACTCTTGCATTATACCTTAAAACGATTTTTATTTATATTAGGTTGTCAAATATCTCCCTTCCGCCTTTTTGTATTATAAACCAATAACAAACTAGTTGGTTTGGTATTTAGCCTTGAGGCAAATTACATGAACTTCCCGATATGTGTGAATAATCGACTTGATCAAAAAAATGTGTAAATAATATACTTCATCAATCCTACTTTAAAAAAAACGATAATAATTTTAGCAAAGTTTGACGAATTTTTAAAATTAAGCTACTTGTTGTAAGGACTTAATATTACAGTAAGTTCTATAAGACCATGATGTATATCGCCAAAAAAAGTTCCATGAAAAACGGCTTAAATTTTCTTTTAACAGTTAATTACAAGAAAACGGCTCGGTAGATTTTCACCTAAAATTAATCAGTATCATTCCCATCTAATATCTTTCGAACAGTTTTTGATTTTTCAAAATCGGTTCGGTAGGATGAGCTTAAATGTGGACGAAAATTTAACACTTTTTTTCAACATTTAATTACAAGAAAACGGCTCGGTAGATTTTCACCTAAAGTTAATCAGCATCATTCCAAATGATATCTTTCGAACAGTTTTTGATTTTTTAAAATCGGTTCGGTAGGATGAGCTTAAATGTGGACGAAAAGTTCAACACTTTTTTCAAATTACAAAGAAACGGCTTGGCAGATCGTTGCACAAACTGACAAACGATAGTCCTCACCGAAATACATCAATGGCTTTTAAATTTCTAAAATCGGTTCAGGCGTTTTTGAGAAAACGTCGATCAAAAGTCTAATTTTGACAAATGCCAAAAAGACCATACTGATTTTTGCAAACTTTGACGAATTTTAAAGCTGAACCAGTTGTCGTAGGGCCGTAATATTTTAGTATGACCTAGAAAACTATGGTATCTATCGTCAAAAAAATAATCATAAAAATCGTCAAAATTTTTTTTTTAAAAACTTTATTACAAGAAAACGGCCCGGCGATCTTTACCAAAAACTAATCAGCACGATTCCCAACCAATATCTATCGAACGGTTTTTGAATTTTCAGAATCGATTCAGAATTGCGGGCTAAAACGTGGACGAAAAATTTTTCACTTTTCTGCAATTTACAAAGAAACGGCCCGGCCGATCGCCGCACAAAACTCAGAGACGATAGTCCTCATCGAGATACATCAAATGGCTTTTAAATTTTTGAAATCGGTCCAACCGTTTTGGAGAAAACGTCGATTTACGCGGCAAAAAATCTGTTCACACACACACACACACACACACACACACACACACACACACACACACACATACTTTTTCCAAATTTGGTCTCATTCGATTCAGAATGGCTCGAAACGTCGAGAAAACATAAAATTAGCGATTCGGATTTTTTGATGAAAACATAAACTTCTCCTTCGGGAAGTTAAAAAGCGGAAGGGAGATATTTGACAACCAATATTAATATATATATATATATATATATATTTATATATTTATATAAAATACAATCAGCCGATATTGAAATAAAATTGTAATAATAATATAAATATAAATATAATTTAAAATATTTATCAATTAATAAGAAATTAAGTTGTGTTTTAAAATCAAAAGAAAAACTTTATACACAGAAAAAAGTGCAAACAGGTTTGAATATACAAAGTGTATATTTCAGTGTTTTTATATATATATATATTATATATATATCTATATAAATATTTGCTGCTGAGTGTTCTGTACAAGCTTATAAAAATATGTATTTTGTTTATAATTATTTCAATATAGCTTTCGATGTTAAATTTATATATATATATATATAATATATAATTATAGATATATATATATATCTATGTATCTATATGTCTATATATATATCATCCTATATAATATATATATATCTATATATATATAATAATATAATTTTATATTTAATTTATGCCGCTTTATATTTTATGCTTCTGAATGTATCTATGTAATCTTCTTGGAAATATATTCTCTAAAGCTATATCTGTCTTTTTCATTTTGTCTATTTTTTTTTGTTATTAAATGTATTGTGCAAATGTTAAATGTTTATTTATCTATATTTTTTAATTAATTAATTAAATTATATTAACAGCAAAAATGTAAAAAATATAAGCTACGTTTTTATTTAAAGAATGTAGTTCGATGAAAGAAGATTCTGCAAAACTTCAACTAAAATCTTCTTGTAAATTGTTTTTATTCAATTATATTTATATTTCTTTTATTCCAAATGGATTTTGTAAATGTTAAATGTTATTACTACTTAAATTTTTATTTATTAATTGAATTTAATAAATGACCAAAATTTAAAAATAATAGCTATATTTTTATTAACACTTGAATAAAATAAAATTCGGCAAAACTTCCAAGTCACTTTTTTTTTCCAAACATATATATGTCTTTTGTTTTTAATTATTGTGTAAATGTTAAACGTCTATTTTTACCCAGAAACACATTAAATGTATGCAAAATTGCAAAATATTAACAAGCGGTGTATGGCATCGTGCCTTAAGGCAAATTGCTGGGAACTTCCCGTACCGTAATGAAATATTCGACAAATAAACGTTATCAAATATATTATTACAAATACTGTAACTCTCATTATTTTGCTATCTTGTTATGCCCGAGCAAATCAAATGTAAATCATAAATTAATTATATCCAGAACATTAACAATCGTCATTTCATTTCGAATTCAATTTAAAAAAAAATAGTTGCCTACACAAAATTGAAAAAGTATAGTCACAGTCTAAACGCATTTGCAAATAATTTCGTGCGATATTTTCACTTATACTGTGCTTAGCTTGGCGGCATTTTCACATTTTTCAATAGTTTTCACAAAATCGGAAAAGTGCTCCTGATGTACATAAACAGTCTAAACGCACTTGGGTGAACATTTGTACCAGAGTGGCGCTTAGACTGTGCTTAGCCTAGGTAATTTTTTGAATTTTTAATCCAAAAATACAAAAATATTTTATGGAAAATAAAAAAAGATGTAATAATTTTAATTTTATCCTCAAAAGCAATTGTTTTGTCAATACAAGCAGAAAGTTTTTTTAGATCTTAGACGCTTAGTTCACTCGAAAACTGCAATTTTTTGCACATTTTGCTCGGTATCTCCGAAACGGCGGAACCTGTCTTTGCCAAAAACTAATCACCACTTCTCCCAATCATTACAAATTGAATGCATATTGAATCATTCAAATACGATACTTCGTTCTCGCAAAAACTCGATTTCTATTTTCTGTACTTTTTGCTCCGTATCTTCAAAACGCCTAGACCTGCCTTTGCCAAAAACTAATCAGCACATGTCCCTATTATAGGGATTGAATGTTTTTTAAACCATTGAAATCGGTTGAACTGTGCGCCCGAAAACGTAGACAAACTATGTATCATACACACATACATACACACACACTCACATCCATCTTTTCTGAGGTATGCAAAATGTTCAGAAACTTTCAAAACGTGAAGGTATGGAACAATTTTATTTCCCATTACTGGCCCATAAGTTTGCTCGTCAGTAGAGTCATTTTCCCTTGTTCTACTATTTCTCCTTGATTTTGCATAAATATTTATTATGTGATATATGTATTTGCCTTGTTTCGTTTCCATTTTTATTCGAGTCTTGTGTAAATACGTATATTATTTAGGGGTATTTTTCCGGCAGATTCCGCAGAAAAGAAAGGAGAGCTTAGAAGTATTTTCTTGAAAAGTCGACGAGATTAGTGGCATCATGAAGACTTCGTCGTTTTCTTTGCGGGTCATGAGGCGGGTAAGTCGAAAAAAAATAATATATATATATATATATATATATATGGTATATATATCTTATATATAAAAATTGAGCTCTCGATCAAATGATCCGCCTAATTCGAAAACAGCTAAACCGATTTGGCCAGTCTTAGTCTTGAAAACTTCATGCAAATCAGTAGGTTGTCGGAAAGGTGAGATATTATTTCAAAATCGCGTAGAAACTTTACATTTTTTATTTGAACATTTTTGTAAAAGCGCAATTTGAATAAAACAATGGACGGTGGCTAATACGTCAAATGTCAAACGTTTTTGACAGATGTTTAATTACGTTTAATAGGATGTTTTACGTGAATATTATTTAATTATGACTAAATTGTAGTAAGTAATTTTGTTTGTAGTTCTATTTATACATAAAAACGTTATTAAACGTTTCGCAAGTGTTACTAGAAACTCAAAGTATCAACTTTTTGAAATGTTAATATGAAAATGCACTTTTTTACATATTTTTCTCAAACACGGTGCTCTCAAAGATCTCATTTGTATAATTATATACTCATTGGTGTTTATAAAACATTTTCTAGGTTATATTATTTTTTATGTATGTTATTCAAATTCAGAACCTAAATTTGGTATAGATCAAAGTGACATTTTGTCAAATAACATTTTTCCAGTTATAATTTCACAGAATTTATCGAAAAATAGATAGTAATACATGAAGGTCCGGGGTTAAAAAGGTCCACCACCGATGTATCAATAATCAGTAAAGTTAGGCATTGTTTAAAAACAATATTTGAAAGTAGAGAAAAAAAGATGTATAACCAACTTGATTCTCATGACTTTGCTATCGGGAGATAAACGGTAATCTTTGAAAATCCATAATAAAAGTATTTTTTTCCGTTGATAGTTTTTTAGCATTAGTTAAAAAGTAATTATTTTGTAAAATACCTATATAATTAAAATAAGACATTAAACTTGTTGGCCGTTCCAAATTACTCCGCCCATACGGTAAAAAGGTCAAGATAACAAATTTTTGAAAGACATAAAAAAGCACATTTCTACAATGATGAAGTAGCTGGCAGTTTTACTGAACATAGTCAGATAATTGTTAGTTTGAAATGTGTTATTTGTTGTGATATAATTGTTATGGTTTTCACAAGATAGTTTGTGTTTGCTCAAAGTCAAATTAGACCTTTGTGCCTCGCCTTGGTCTACAATATATTTTTATTAAATTTACTTTAATTCATCGAATATTACTTGAAACTTTCAAAAAGCAGGTCAAAGAAAAAATACTTAATTCATTCTATCTCTCCTAGCAGAAATTTGAGAAAATTGAAAATTTGTATAAGCTCAGTAGTATTATTTACAATATACACAAAATTCAGAATTCAAAAAGAATCTGAAAAACTTGAAACGTAATCAATAAGGCCAAAAAAAGACTTGGAAAGGATTATACCATGTTTTCTATAGAAAGTGTATAAAACTTGCAGATCAAATATAGATTAATGGGGTTATTGTTTTCATAATACCTCATTGTATATAGCATTCAAACAACACACATATACACTTAAATCATTAAGTTTTTGATTCTCTAGAAATGGTTAGAATATACCTTACTTAGTAAAACAACGTTAGCCGAGTCAGCTAGTATATATAGATATATATATTATATATATATATATATATACCTATATGATTATTCTACTCTATTTTATTTTTCCTGGCCACTTAATATTTCATACAGCAGTTTTCATGTTCCATTGTGAACATTAAAATTAATAATTTTCCATGTTATTTTTTCAATGTACATCGTGTCATTTTTTAAAAATGTGTCATAGTGTCATTGTGAGAGAGTGTCTTTATAAAAATGCACGATCACGGTCACTAGTCGTTGACTTATGAAAATTCAAGAGAGCGATGTGGATTAGAGGAGACGAGTTAGTGTGAGAGCTGGTGGAAATATTGTGTATTAAAAAACATCTGGGATGCTGTATAAAATAGTGCAAAATTGAAAAAAACTTTTAAAAAATGTTCAAAATATGGGAAACTCTTTCAAGACAAAACAAACAGTTTAAGTCAGTTGGATCTTAATCAAAAACGCTGCAATTAAAAGAACATTTCTAAATCATTTCTAAAACATTCCTAGATTCTAAAATATTTCAAAAGTTGAAACACGTCAAACAAATTTTAAAGCTTTCTGAAGCAAAATTACTAAAATACTCCCAGTCTTTCTATAAAGTTACAAAATTTTCTAAAACCTTTCATAACTTCTCGAAAACTTTCGAACACGTCCAAATTTTGTTCGATTTTTTCTCAAAACTGTCTAGATCTTTCTAAGATATAAGTGATCTTTCAAAATCCAGATCCCTGTAAAACGTTCCAGGTTTTCTGAAGTGTTTCACATTTTTCTAAAACATTGCAGCATTTCTTAATACGTTTCTAAACTTCTAAGACGTTCTAAAAATTTGTAATATGTTCCGAAAATTCTTAAAACGTGTCAAGACTTCAAAACTATACAGAGCTATCTAAAATATCTACATCTTGCTAAAACGGTTTCTTATTTAAGACGTACCATAACTTTCTTAAAACTTCCGAACACGTTCCACAACTTTTTCTAATTTTTTTAGAAAACTTTCTGCGTTCTTTCTAAAATATATGTGATCTTTTAAAATGTTAAAAAAATTTGTAAAACATTCTGTAAACTTTCTAGATCTCTTTCAAACCTTATAACATTTTCTAAAACGTTCCATAATTCTCGAAACTTTCTAACACGTCCACGACTTATTCTAAATTTTCTAGATCTTTCTGAAACATACGTAATCTTTTTAAAACGTTCCAGATTTATGTAAAAAGTTTTAGATTTTCTGAAAAAGTTTCAGATCTTTCTAAAGTGTCCCATACCTTTAAAAATATTCAGATCTTTCTGAGACATGCCAAATTTTTCTCAAACTCGCGGATCTTTCTAAAGTGTCCTAATATGTTATCAAAACGATTAATTTTTTCTAACAAGACGAGATCTTTTAACAAGTTCCAGTTCTTTCTGAATCGATTAGATCTCTCTAAAACATTTAGGTCTTTTTAAAACGCACCAGATCTTCAAGCGTTCTAGATCTTCTAGGATATTTATATCTTTCCAAAATATCCCAGATCTTCCTCAAATGTGCCAGATCTTCTAGAACGTTCAGATTTTTCTAGAACGTTCCAGATCTTTCTAAAACGTATCAGATTTTTCGAAAACGTACGTCCCAAAATTTCTGAAACCTCAGATCTTTCAAGAATATTCCAGATCTTTCTGCCACGTTTCAGATCTTCTAAAATGTTCCAGATATTTCTAAAATATTTCAGACATTTCCATCAAAATAACAATTTATAAAATTTATCAAGACTTTCTAAAATTTCCACCAACTACCCTCTACTCTGAATATGTTCGCTTGGCGTTACGATGATTGATCACCAGATGGATCGCTCGGAAACACTTTCAAAGGGAAATAGGAGCGAGGAAATAAAAATAAAAAAAATGGAAAAAAATACGCATGAAGTGCAAAAATAAAGGTAATTCAAAAAAACGACGAAAAAATTATTGGAAGCATGATGAGTGTATAATTTTAATATTTTTAAAATAAATGACATCCATAAGATATATCAATGGAAAGCGAATTGTTATGTGAAAGTTCAAGTTTCCAATTTTATAAATTATATCTAATGAATAAAATAAAATTCTAAAAATATTTAGATATGTCTTAGTTCTCACAGTATGAAAGTAAAAAAATAGGAATTGCTTATAAGGATGTATGCTGAATGGGGTATTTCACTCGATGATGCATCTAATACAGTTCAACAATTAATCACAAAAGATGCGAGCGCTATTATACATCTTATTAGCTAGACATAACAAAATCAAATTTTGTTCAGATTGTAATTATATGAATAATACATATTGTTATAAATCAAGTTAAAAGATGGAAAATGGTGCATGTATTTTTGTAAAATGATTGTTGATTGTAGATGCATCATCGAGTGAAAGACTTCATTCAGCATATAAACTTACGCAATCCGAATACAAATATCAATAAATAAAAGAAGTATTCTGAAACTCTTGCAAAATCTTGAATATTATAAAAGATTATTAAGACAAAAAATAAAAATTCATCCCTTATAAAAATCTAGTAGTGTATTAGGAAAAGGAGATGTTGGAATCCTGTACGCAATCAATGGCACGCCCCGTTATAAATCAAGTCCCACGCATGACCCAGATATATCCCTCGTCCCCATCTAGCGGATATTTCTGTCTCTTTTTGCTTCATCTGCCCCTCTTCCCCTCCTGCTCCTCCTGAGGGTTGCTACGCGTAGCAACAGGTTGCCCTACATATCGCTAATATATACAAAATAGACAGAGAGCTGGGTAACGTAAGTAAAAATAATGCTTAAAAACTTTGAAATCACAACCGTAGGGTAAGTTATAGTAATGGTCCAAAAATCGAAAAGGACAGATTTCAGTTTCAGAGATTTTGAACATTTTGGCATACTTAGACAAAATGCATGTATGTGTCTCATTAATACTCATCTTTATATGTCACTTATTTGTCTACTACTACTCCAAACATACGTTATTTTTGTTATTCAATACATAAGTCATGCTATTTATGTCAAGATATGTATGATCCAGGCTAGGTCTTTTGTCTGAGTAAGTCAAACTCAATATTGCCAAAGTTTAATACTGACTAAAACTTCCGCTTATCTATCGCCTCTGCGGTTCCTACAAAAACCGACGTCAGGGATTACGTTATATGGGGGGAGGATCTAGAAAGCTATAATGTTGTGAAGTCTATTCAGGAGTTTTGATCATTTTGGCATACTTAGAAAAAATATGGTATGACCTAGACTAGATTTGTTTCCCTACATGCTATAAATCTTCGTTACCTCGACATACGAGCAAAAATGAGTTTTTGGGCAGGTGACAGTTTTCATTTGTTATCAATGCCCAAACAATGTTTAACAATGAAATGTCGGTTTAGCAATCTTTCCATTTATTTTTACAAATTACTATATTTTATACATACGTCTAAAAATTCCCTTAACAATTTCAGAAAGATTTTCATAATCCGAATAATCGTTTAGGAGTAGTATATTTACATATTACATACAGAATTACAGAATTTATTTTTAAGATATAGAGAAGTTATTCTCGCCAGAAAATCTAATAATAATTCATGTTCATATCTATTTTATGTTTCTCGACGTTACGTTATTCTGAATCGAATGCGACCAAATTTCGAAAAAGTACAAGTGTGTGTATAAGTTGTGTTTTCATTTGTTATCAATGAGAAATAATGACATGTCGTTTTTTGCAATTTTCCATTATTTTTACAATATTCTTAACTCAGACAGATTTATTATAATCCGAATAATCGTTTAAGAGTAGTATATTTACATACACCATTACAGAAGAATTTTATATTATAGATAGAGAGAAGTTTATTCTCGCCAGAAAATCTAATAATTAATTCCATGTCCATGTCTAATTTCATTACCAAATATTTTCTCGACGTTTCAAGTCATTCTAAATCGAATGCGACCAAATTTCGAGAAAGTACG
>NW_020536999.1:4913398-4950879 GCF_003426905.1 Ctenocephalides felis | reverse complement strand
AAAAAATTTCGGTCAAAAAAAGTAAGGTGCAGCAGTTTAAACAAGTCTATAATATATTTTATATATAATAAAAATCTATACAATATATTATTAATTCGATCAAATTTAAAAACTTGTATTTCCATGTACAACAATATGGATTACCTTTTATAAGCGGTGAAAGGAGATTATTTCAAAACGTGTCAAAACTCCACAGGTTTCACTCTCATTTCAAAAGGGTTCAAAAGTTTCGTTGAAGCAAGACCGAAGTTGTAATACCCGAAAGCAACGATGGACGGTTAACTTGGGCACATGCATTATATTTTTTAGAGGATGTGCTATTGAAAAAGGCGCATACGAATTATTGATGCGACATCGGTCGTATACTTAGTAAACTTTCGAAAATAGTGTGCACAGTTCAAACAAGTAAATATATTTATTGCTTATGCAACTATGACACCCACATACAATGTGGATTACATTTTGAAATATACTTAACAAATTAATTTTTATACCTTGAAGTGTAACACCAGTATACAAAAGTACTAATGTAGACGACGGCTGCTCTTGGCAATTGGACGGTTATCGCCCAACTGGACCCCCTCACCACGATAAGGTGTCAGCCACGAGGGGGAGGGGATTCACTCTGCGATCGACAAAGACTTTGAAATCCGGTTTTCCAAAGTCCGACATATGCCACGATCGCCCATTTCACGCTGCGCTCGCTAGTCGACTCCGGACCCGGTCTTCCGAAGTCGACGAACGCGAACGCTTCTCACTCGCTCGCTCACACGTACCATGCAACACACCATGCAACAAATATAAATATAAATAAATATAAATATAAATATAAATATAATATAAATATAAATATAACATGCAACACACAACACACAAAACTGACAGCCCCCTGCTATCAGTGCCCAACCCAATAGCCGCAGACAACGGGAGAAGATAGAGGCACCATACCATTATCTCCCGAGTCCGCGATCCAAAAAAATCAAGATGAGACGACCGAATCAGGTTCTGCTCCGACGGACCTCGAGGCATGGTGCTAACGAGAGGCCTGACAGAAGTGATTGATTCTCACTTGACATTAAAGCCGGTCCCCGCCTGGGGGACTCTTAGACACCAGAGTTTTGCAACTCGAGTGCGACGAAACGGCTTTGGGGTCGATGTCTCGTAGTCGAATTCGCTGTATTTCGAAGCGTGCCATTATGCCATATGCCATTTGGTCGCCATCTCGACATGTCTAATGCTGAAAGTTATTAACAATTTGACGTTATATAATTGCAAGACAATTGCAAGAAACGTCAGTGGTCGAGATCGTTAAATCATTCGATTGCATAGGCGACAGTTGTTGCGTTGGGTTTCGAGTTCGAATCCGCGAGCGGGGTCAGTTTTTGTATTTCATTTTTTTTATGATATATAAATTTATACGTCGATTGTTGGAATGATTCTACTTTTAATGTTGTGCCATTTATTTTATGCGCAATTTTGATATATACTTGTTAAATACTACTTGAAATATATAAATAACTAGCAAACCCGACGAACTCCGTTTGGCCACCAGATGGTTTCGTGAGAAAGATGAAGAAATTTTTTGTTTGTTTTATATTTGAAAAGGAAAAGTTTGATTTTATTATACAACAGTAATAAATTTATTTCGATTACAAAAATGAAGTGTTTTTTAGTTGAACTTCTCTAAGTAAATGAAAGTGAATCCGCAAATTATCCGTTTCATTGAAGTGCTCGTTGGTAAACCACATTTTTTGTTTTTTGGTCTGACGTTAACACAAACAAAGCGGATGGTTTTCCAACTCGTGAACAGGCAACGTATAACTGCCCATGTCAAAAACAATGATTTTCTAAATAATCTATTTGGAATTTATCCCGCAAACACTAAGTGATTGTCCTTGCGACTTGTTATTGCGAACGCAAGGCGAACTAGAAATTGCAATCGTTTGAAGTCAATCAAACCAAATCGCCAGTAATTTTTGATTGAATGGCGAATTGAATGTGAAATTCAGTGCGTGTACATCATTATACTTTGCGGCAAGAATTGCTCGTTGACCAATTATAATTCTGATAATTCTCACTGTCATTACTCGAATTTTTATTACGGTGCGTGAAGTTCCAGCAATTTTCATTAAGGCACGATGTCAAGCACCATTAATTTGGCTATAAACCTTGCGCAGCCCGAGTCCTTTCCAACGAATGCAAAATTGTCGAAATCGGTTCGTGCGTTCTCGAGTTATTTCGCCAGGAAGGAAAACCCGACTTATTTTTATATATATAGAAAATTAATAATAGTTGTAAATTATGCAAAAATATCTATAGCAATTATTATAGAAATACATGGATAATAGTTTATATTATTAATAGCGTAATGTAAAAAATTAGAAATCATTTGGACTAATTACATTCAATAATTTCATACATACACGTCAACCCCTGTTCTTGACCACGTCATTGAGATCCATGTGAGTGTCCTCGACCATATCTTTGATATCAGCACAAAATCTCACTGAAAACTTAAAAACTTTTCAGAAAATGATATAATTGAATATGAAATGATATAAAATTGATATAAAAATTAAGAGCAATGTTGATCAAAAAAGGATCAATTACTACAAAAATAATTGACAACTATATATATATATATATATATATATATATATATATATATGATTTAGTAGTTAATTTTGATGTTGAAATATATGAGTGAGTTCTTGAGGGCGATACATCAAACAAAGAAAAGCCAAAGATTTATAAAATAATCTTTATTTCCAAACGTTTCGACATTCAATTTAATGTCATCATCAGTGGATATTACGTTGGTTAGTTACATATAGAGAAGTGTACACAGCACTAGAGATTTGGCACTAACCTTTATACAACTAACTTGTCAGCACTATGCATTTTTTTATATAATTATATTATTTTTTATATAATATATATATATATATATATATAAATTTTTGTATGAAACAAAAATGTAAATACATATAGTACAGTAAACGGAGCGTTTTAGGTCTGAATTGAATTAAATTTTGGAATTAGGTTCATCTTACTCTCAAGTTCAAAAATGAAAACAATTCGGATGACACCCCTTCTCAACTGTGTAATTACATTTTTGCAAAACAACGATAAAAGTCGGAAATCGATAGAAGAACTAATTATAAGAAAAAAGTGTCTTTTATAGTTTTACAAAAAAACTAATACTTTTCAAGTTACTGGCCACTAAAGATTCATATATTTTTGGCGTTTTTCTTCATTTTTTTGCAAATATCTCCCAGAAATATACATTTTAACGAAAATCATTTAATGAACAAAATAATGTCAATAGAAATCTTAAAAAATCGGTATTACATAAAGTGTTCTAGGAAAAATATTAAGCAAGATTTGAAAGAGCAAAGTCGTTTTTTATTTCGTTCAAGATTTAATTGTTGTATTTAAAGCCATGTATTGTCGAGGTTTTACTTTTTATGCATTTCGGTGAAATTGGGTTTTATAGTGCTCAACATAAGCTTCAAAATGAGTGCTGTTACAAGATTTTTTGCGTGTAAAATGAGTGAGCTATCATGCAAATAAGAAGTATATACGAAGTTTTTTTCTTTTAGATCATATGGGTTAATGAGCGCCATTTCCACCAGAATTAAAGTAATTCACATTCCATCTAAAATTCACTTCATTATAGACATCTTGATGTATTCTAGCAGATTCACTACTTTAGTACAAACTATTTTCAGAAAACTCACGATTTTATAAAAACTTTTTTTCCATGTTTTTTAAAAATCTAAATTATTTTCATTATATCTCAAGAAGAATAAAAGCATATATATAAAAATCAAAGGGATCTTTCTGGCTTATTACTGTTTTTTATTATTTTTCTTTAACACAAAAATAGACAGAGTTATAAATGTTTAAAGACTCAGCGGCCGCGCAAATTGGAAAAAAAAGTTTTTATAAAATTGTGAGTTTTCTGAAAATAGTTTGTACTAAAGTAGTGAATCTGCTAGAATCCATCAAGATGTGTATAATGAAGTGAATTCTAGATGGAATGTGAATTACTTATCCAATCAAAACATCAAATAACGCATATTAAAATTACATCCACTTCATTTAACAATGAAAATTTCAATGAAACATATCTCTCTTTATTCATCTCTCATAGTCTCTTCATACAACATAGTAGTATCATAACATTTATTTTCGTTTAAAAAATAAACATCATCGCTTTAGTTAACATACAGCCATAAACTCTGTAAGAATAAACTTTACATTTCTCTTCAATAATATACAATAATTATTATCCATATAGATAATTATATATATACTCGTATTGTAATAAATAATATAAAATATACGATGGACAAGCAAACATTTTTACCGGGCAATTCTGCCTCGTAAAATAGCATTATAATGATATTATATGCTTATTTCTCGGTAGTGAAGATGTGAAAATGTCTATTAACTTCCCGTAGGGTAGTTATAGTAATGTGCCGAAAATCAAAAATAATTTTTTTTTGCATATCTTCACGTTTCAGAAGTTTCTGAACATTTTTGCATACCTCAGATAAATTGGATGTGTGTGTGTGTGGAGACAATTTTTTATAAATTGCATTTTGGATGAAGAGATTTGAAAAATTCAAAAAACATTCGATTCCTATTGATAGGGAGATGTGCTGATTAGTTTTTGACAATGGCAGGTCCAGCCGTTACGGAGATACGGAGCAAAGAGTGCAGAAAATACAAATCAAGTTTTTGAGCAAACGGAGTATCCGATTTGAATGATCTAAAAAACATTCAATTCGTAATGATTGGGAGAAGAGATGACTAGTTTTTGGCAAAGACAGGTCTAGCCAGTTCGGAGATACAGAGCTAAATGTGCAAAAAATTGCAGTTTTTGTGTGAACTAAGCGTCCCATTTGAATGATCTAAAAAACTTTCTGCTTGTATTGACAAAACAATTGCTTTTGAGGATAAAAAAATTATTACATCTTTTTTCTATTTTTCATAAAACATTTTTGTAATTTTTGATTAAAAATTCAAAAATTACCCAGGCTAAGCACAGTCTAAGCGTCACTCTGGTACAAATGTTTACCCAAGTGCGTTTAGTCTGTTTATGCGCTGGAGAACTATTCTAATTTTGTGAAAAAAACTATTGAAAAATGTGAAAATGCCGCCAAGCCAAGCGCAGTATAAGTGAAAATGTCGCACAGAGTTATTTGCAAATGCGTTTAGACTGTGACTATACGGGAGCATTTTTTCAATTTTGTGCAAATTAGGCAACTATTTTTTTTAAATTGAATTCGAAATGTAATGACGATTGTTAATGTTCTGGAGATAAATTGGTTTATGATAATAAATGACATTTGATTTGCTTAGATATAACAAGATAGCAAAAATAATGAAAGTTACAGTATTTGTAATAATATATTTGAGAACGTTTAAAATTTCTCGAATATTTCATTACGGTACGGGAAGTTCCAGCAATTTGCCTTAAGGCACGATGCCATACACCACCAGTTTGCTGTGCGATCAGGCAACATATAATAAAATATTAAATATAATACATACAAACATGCAAGGAAGCATGCATCAAAGATTCTGTCATCATAACATTCTTCCTTGCTTGTTTATATGTAAAATACGCCTGATCGTACAGCAAATAGATAGACATTTTCACATATACACTGACAAGAAACAAGCATAAGATAACGCTATTTTACGAAACAGAATTGTCCCCTTAATCTAACTTAATAATAATAAAAAATTATGCACAAGTTTGACTCTAACCATTCTTGTATGGAATGATAGCTTCATAGTATACAAGTTATGCCGAAATCAAACTGAAAGGAAAAAAAATGCCCGGGGAAATAAATTTATTTATTAACTTCCCGTAGAGTAGTTATAGTCATGGGCCGAAAATCGAAACGAAAATTTTTGCATTTCTCGACGTTTTGAAGGTTTCTGAACATTTTACTGGCATACCTCAGAAACCAAATAGATGTGTGTGTGTGTGTTTTGTATGTCCGCATTTTTTCGTTCACGTTTTCGGGCGCACGGATCAACCGATTTGAATGGTTTAGAAAACATTCGTTTCCTATTGATAGGGAGATGTGCTGATTAGTTTTTGCCAAAGGCAAGTCCAACCGTTATGAAGATACAGAGCAAAGAGTGCAGAAAATACAAATCGAGTTTTTGAGAGAACGAATCATCCGATTTGTATGATCCAAAAATCAGTTCGTAATGAAGGGGGAGAGTGGTAATTAGTTTTGGCAAAGGTAGGCCCAGCGGTTCCGGAGATACGGAGCTAAATGTTGAAAAAATGGCAGTTTTTGAGAGAACTAAGCGTCCGATTTAAATGATTCAAAGAACTTCTATTAGTTTCTAATTTTTTTTTCAAAAAATATTTTTGTAATTTTGGATAAAAAATTCAAAAAATCACCCAGGCCAAGCACAGTCTAAGCGCCACTCTGGTACAAATGTTTACCCAAGTACGGTTAGACTGCTTGTGTACTTCAACACTTTTCCAATTTTGTGAAAACTATTGAAAAATGTGAAAATGCCGCCAAGCTAAGCGCAGTATAAGTGAAAATGTCGCACAGAATTATTTACAAATGCGTTTAGACTGTGACTAGGCGGGAGCACTTTTTCAATTTTGTGTAAATTAGGCAACTATTTTTTTTTTAAATTGAATTCGAAATAAAACGACAATTGTTATTGTAATAATTGATTTATGATTTACATTTGATTTGCTCAGATATAACAAGATAGCAAAAATAATGAAAGTTACCGCATTTGTAGTAATATATTTGAAAACGGGAAGTTCTAGCAATTTGCCTCAAGGCACGATGCCATACACCACTAGTTATTATTATTTTCCCTTCAGGCATTTTTCTCATCCAAAACATAAATCATTTATCTAATTATCTATTTATCTAATTATTGCTTGCAATCGTGATGATGTGGTGTAATGTGTCCATTAGGCCAATTTATTTATTTAAATCGACTTCAACGAACAGAATCAACATAGAAAGATATGTGAATTCTTATAAACAATATATAATATACGAGCCATATACATTAAAAATTTTTTTTAGGTTTTTTGTTTAACTTTACGTAAAAAGTATTTGGCAAATTATCTTTTAAAAAAATCACAATAATTTCCAGCTTATCCAACAATCGATAGGAGACAGTAGACGGTGGTAAGGAAAATAATTTCTTAAATTTTTTTTAATATGATAAAAAAATTACCTAATTAAATAATTGTTAAAATTTTTATCAGTTTCAGACGTCTCTGAACATTTTGGCATACCTTAGAAAAAAAATTGATGTGCAGATAGAAAATTTTGAGGGCATAAATCAACCGATTTGAATGATTCAAACGATATTTTAGCAGTAAAAAAAAATATTACATTTTTGCGAAGGCAGTTCCAGCAGTTTTACTTTCTAGAGAGTCAATTTCTGTTTGCACACTGTCTTCTATTTCAGTTTGCTTACAGTAAAATCCCTTTTTTTATTTACTTTTTCGTAATATGAGTTTGCACGTCAGTAGAGTCCCTTCTTTATTTATTTTTAATTAATTATTAAACTTTTGCGTATTTTTACGTTTCAGACGTTTCTGAACATTTTGGCATACCTTAGAAAAAATGGATGTGCGGTTACAAAATTTTCTCGACGATTTTGAGACCATGGATCAATCGATTTGAATGATTCAAACAATATTTTGTTTGTATAAATGGAGTAACAAAATTTTTATATTTTTGATAAGGCAGTTCCAGTAGTTTGACTTTCTAGAGAGGCAATTTTTGTTTGCACACTGTCTTTGATTACAGTTTGCTCGTCAGTAGAGTCCCTTTTCTATTTACTTTTTTGTGATTTGAGTTTGCTCGTCAGTAGAGTCCCTTTTCTATTTACTGGTTTTTATTTCATTTTACTCGTCAGTAGAGTCCCTTTTCTATTTACTGGTTTTTATTTCATTTTGCTCGTCAGTAGAGTCCCTTTTCTTTTTACTGTCTTTAATTGCATTTTGTTCGTCAGTAGAGTCCTTTTTCTGTTTACTGTCTTTTATTTCAGTTTACTGGTCAATAGAGTTACCTTTCTATTTACTTTTTTGTAATATGAGTTTGCTCGTCAGTAGAGTCCTTTTTCTATTAACTCTTTCGTAATTTGATTTTGCTCGTCAGTAGAGTCCCTTTTCTATTTACTTTTTTGTGATTTGAGTTTGCTCGTCAGTAGAGTCCCTTTTCTATTTACTGGTTTTTATTTCATTTTGCTCGTCAGTAGAGTCCCTTTTCTATTTACTGGTTTTTATTTCATTTTGCTCGTCAGTAGAGTCCCTTTTCTTTTTACTGTCTTTAATTGCATTTTGTTCGTCAGTAGAGTCCTTTTTCTGTTTACTGTCTTTTATTTCAGTTTACTGGTCAATAGAGTTACCTTTCTATTTACTTTTTTGTAATATGAGTTTGCTCGTCAGTAGAGTCCTTTTTCTATTAACTCTTTCGTAATTTGATTTTGCTCGTCAGTAGAGTTCCTTTTTCCACAAACTTGTCTTTTATTTCAGTTTGCTCGTCAGTAGACGTGATATAAAGTAGACTGATGACAATTTCGAAAAGGTAATTTTCTTTCATTAAAATTAAATTATATATATTATATTCACCCCACTGCAACCCCAAAAGAGTATTATTTTTAACCCTTTATCGAGAAAACCAAAATCCGAAATTGATCTATACTTGTTGCACAAAATGTTAAAATATTATTTTTACTAGTAAAGTAAGTACTACTGTCTCCTAAAGAATCATTTTTTAATTTATTATATAAATACAAACCTTATGCAAGTACATCCATTTATATTTATATATTAGGGTGGTCCTTAATATGGACATTGCTCCCAAGGGCTCAAATGCTTCCAAATTGATAAAAAACAATTCTCTGAAAGTTTTAGCTCTTAAAATTAACATTTAGACAGTGCGCAATTCAATTAAAAGTTTCGTATATTCATTATTACCATATATTCTTGCGCCATCTGTGGTAGCATTTTACTTGAAAATATTTATAAAACACTTAACCTCTAATTAAATCCATGTAGACTGTTTAACAAAATATTTATTCAAGATTAATTTTACATCAAAATATTTATTGAATTGGTGATTTTGGCATACAAATTATCAGTAATGAATTGGCATCAAAATTACAAGTCTGCGTTCACAGATGGCGCTAGAATTTACTTAATGATAAATGTTAAAATAAATATACAAAACTTTTAATTGAATTGCGGACTATCTAAATGATGATATTAAGAGCTAAAATTTTTAGAGAGTTGTTTTTTTTATTAATTTGGAAGCATTTGAGCCCTTGGGAGCAAAGAAATTCGAAAATTTCCATATTAAAGACCACCCTAATATATATATATATATATATATATATATATATATATGTATGTATGTATATATAAATATATATATATATATATATATATATATATATATGTATATATAAATGTATGTGAACATACATAAAAGCATTACTCAAACTAACCAGTCTAATTTCTGTCTTCGTATTCTCATCAAATGTATTAAGGAATTTATTTAGTAATTGGGTCATTACAAATATATATATATATATATATATATATATATATATATATATATCATGCAGTTTACCAATTATTAAAAAAACACCCCTCAAATATTTTTCTATAATTAATTTTCTATATCTAAATTAACTATATATATATATATAATATAGTATTATATTATATTTATTTATAGTCCCCTCTAAAGGACTTCTTTTACCTTAAAAAGTTAATATTAAAAAAGAAATTATTATTTTTTTAGCCAAGTTTTAAACTTGATTTTTACCATTATCTGCTGTCAAAAAAATTCTTAAAATAAACCTAGATTATTTTAAATATTTTTATATATAATATATATTTGTATTTTGTCACCTCAGTCGTAAATTGCTGTGGTGGGCACGACATCCAGAAGCATTTGGAAAAATAATGTGACCTTATCTGCAAAAAAAATGAGAATTAATCGATTTATTAAAAATTATCAATTGAATTCTTAAAATATTGCGAGTGCTTGCCATGTAGTCCGAACCTAACACAACGCTTTCCTATACATTTTTAGTTAGGCTTGGATGCGCATGGTGAGCGTTAATAAAATATTTATAAAACAAATGTAATGATGTGATCAAAACTAGGTATAAGTGTAATTTTTTCGAAGTTTAACGAGTGTTAGAGAAGTGCTTAGGACATACCGGTGCATGTCCTAAGAAGTCGTTATTACAAACTTTAATAAAATTCTCGTACAGGGGCGTCCACTAATCACGTGAGGTTTTAGGGGCAGGGGGGGCGGTTTTTGGCAATATATCACGTGGGCAAAAAAGGGGTATAGTAAGACATCACGTGTATTTATTTCTTACCTGATTTTTTCAGGTTAGAAAACCTTACCTTCTTACCAAAAACCCCTATTTCGTAATCATAATATTGAATTAGGTCTAGTTAGTTAGTTTTATGGCTAAACTATGTTAGCGGGGCCAGCTAGTATACAACTACATATAAAAATGGAGCTCTCGATCAAATGATCTGCTAAAACTCGAAAACGGCTAAACCGATTTGGCCAGTCTTAGTCTTGAAAAATTCGTGCTAATCAGCAGGATGTCGGAAAGGTGAGATATTATTTCAAAATCGCATAGAAAATTTACATTTTTAATTTGAACATTTTTGTAGAAGTGTAAATTGAATAAAACAATGGACGGTAGCTAATACGTCAAATGTCAAACGTTTTTGACAGATGACGTTCAATTATGTTTAATAGAATGTTTTACGTGAATATTATTTAATTATGATTGAATTGTAAAAAGTAGTTTTGTTTGTACTTTTATTTATGCACAAAAACGTTATTAAACGGGACGCAAGTGTTATTAGTAACTCAAAATATCAACTTTTTTGAAATGTCAATATGAAGATGCACTTTTTGGCATATTTTTCTCAAACACGGCGCTCTGAAAGATCTCATTTGTATAATTATATACTCATTGGTATTTATAAAACGTTTTCTAGGTTATATTATTTTTTATTTATGTTATTTAAATTCAGAACCTAAATTTTGTATTGATCAAAGGGACATGGGAATAACATTTTCCCAGTTATAATTTCCCAGAATTTATCGAAGAACTACTCTATAAAGTTATATATAAATTTTCTATCTCTCCTCGCAGAAATTTGAATTTTTTGTATAAGCTCAGTAGTATTATTTACAATTATACACAAAATGCAGAATCCAAAAAGAATCTGAAATAACTGAAACGTAATGAATAAGTTTAAAGACCAAAAAAGACTTCGATTGCATGAATTATATCATGTTTTCTATAGAAAGTGTATAAAACTTCCAGACAAAATATGGGCAAACTAATGGGTTTTATTGTTTTTATAATACCTCATTGTATATAGCATTCAAACAACACATCCTTATACACATAAAGTATTAATATTTTTGTTTCTCCAGAATTTGTTTAGAATATACATTACTTAGCAAAACAACGTTTGCCGGGTCAGCTAGTATACAACTATATATAATTATATAATTATTTACCCATGCATGCTGGCTGTATATTCATCTTGACCATAGGCACATAGAGTAACAATCCGGCCAAAATGAAGAGAGCTGCATACAGATATTCGATCGAAGGATTATCTATGATCGGCCCAACCACCAGGTACATCGAAACAAGAAGCACTAGCCACGGGATCCAAATTGGCACCTAAAAAATTAATATATATATATATATATATATATATATATATATATATAGACATACGAGTTTGTTGTTATCATTTACCTTATAAGGCCTCGGAAAATTGGGCTTTGTGAACCTCATGACTATCAAAGCAAGCATAGCACCTCCATAGAAAATCCAAGCTGTGAAACTGAAGAAATCAATCAGCGAATCTATGGTGCCATAGAGCACCATCGCGGCAGCAATCAGAGACTAAAAAATATAAAACTAGTTGGTATTGGTATTTTGCCTTGAGGCAAGTTACATGAACTTCCCGATATGTGTAAATAATCGACTTAATCAATAAAAAAGAAATTAATTTACGAGTGATTTAAAAGTATTCCGAATGGATTCATTACACATAATTGAAAATGAACGAACACGTTAACTCAGAGTATTTTCTAATAGCAAATTTTCAAAAATCAACAATTTTTATAATTGAACCAGTTTCCGTAGAACTTTAATGCTTTAGTATGTTCATTCAGACCAAGTACTCTATCGTTATACCAAGTAAATCATCTTATTTTAATTTGAACAAACGTCAAAAAAACTACTCATTTTCTCAAATTTTGATGAATTTTTAAAATTAAACTTCTTGTCGTATATAATAATATATTAGTAAGTTCTATAAGATCATGATATATAACGCCAAAAAAAGTTCCGTGAAAATCTGCTTAATTTGTTATTCAACTGTTAATTACAAGAAAATGGCTTGGTAGATTTTCACCTAAAACTAATCAGTATCATTCCCAACTAATATTTTTCGAACAGTTTTTGATTTTTTAAAATCGGTTCGGTAGTTTGAGATAAAATGTGAGCCAAAAGTTTAACACTTTTTTTCAAATTACAAAGAAACGGCTGGGCAGATCGTCTGACAAACGATAGTCCTCATCGAGATACATCGAATGGCTTTTAAATTTTTGTAATCGGTCCAGCCGTTTTGAAGAAAACGCCGATTTACGGCAAAAAATCTGCTCACACACGCACATACTTTTTCCGAATGTTGGTCTCATTCGATTCAGAATGGCTTCAAACGTCGAGAAAACATAAAATTAGCAATTCGGATTTTTTTATGAAAACAAACTTCTTCTTCGGGAAGTTAATTATAAGAACTTTTCATATATTTAACATGTGCAATTTTATTAACTTACATGAAATATTAGCCCAGGTGCAGGCGTCAAACGCTTAACATGCACATATGAAAGAATATCGAGCAAATGTCCTTCTCGACTTGCAGCAAAACAGAGCCTGTAAAATAATCCTTATTAATTATATTCAAAATCTAATTTTAATTTACATATGTGCCCATAATTATGAAAGTGGTCCAAGTCAAAATTTAAAAAAAAAATAAGTTTATCAGTTATTTCATACCACATTAGTTTAAACTAAATGTATTCAATGTAATTTTTACGAAATTGTCAAAAATGAACCATTAGATAGTGGTTGTAATTTCAACATTATATAGAATTCATTTAGTGTTAATTATGAAAGTAGTCTAAGTCAAAAATTTTTGGTATCAGGTCATTTCTTTCTACCGAATGATCGTGATTTTGGGTTGATAGAAATGAAAATAAAAAAAGCAAATTATTAATACAACCCTGAGCATTATTGTGAATTGATAGAAAAGTGCAGAAGAAGCAATACATTTTCGATAAAGCGAATGTCGCAGCCGGATTTTATTTCAACGAAATCATTAGAAAATACAATAACAAGAATAGTAAAAAATACCGCGGGCGAATCTGTCTCTTGGCTACAAATTCAATGGATGAGATTCTTGAAAAATCAACCTTATAAAATTTTTTATGTTTTATAAAACTTCTTTAGATGATTCTACATTTCACGTTTTGGATCTTTCACCTAAAAGAGGAAGACCAAGAATATACGGAAATATTAAATTACTTCCATTATACACCGGCATTAGACCAGTATCGGAAGAAAAACAAAGATATTATGAGTTTACTACCGTACATCCCTCCAGTTTTTCGGGAATATTTTAAGAATCTTAAATACTCGAAATAATGATAAAAATGGATTATCGTTTAAAAATAATTATTAAGTGCTCCCGAATTATTTCAATAAAATTATTGTTTCAAATAAAATTCTAAGTTCTTTATTGCTTTAAGTCATTTATAGGACATTCAGTTAATTAACTTCCCGAAGGAGAAGTTTATGTTTTCATCAAAAAATTCGATTTGCTAATTTTATGTTTTCTCGACGTTTCAAGCCATTCTGAATCGAATGAGATCAAATTTTTAAAAAGTATGTGTGTGTGTATGTGTGTGTGTGCGTGTATGTGAACAGATTTTTAGCCGTAAATCGATGTTTTCTCAAAAACGGCTGGACTGATTTAAAAAATTTAAAAGCCATTCGATGTATTTCGATGAGGACTAGCGTTTCTGAGTTTTGTGCGCTGATCGGCCGAGCCGTTTCTTTATAAATAGCAGAAAAGTGAAAAATTTGTCGTCCACGTTTTAGCCCGCAATTCTGAATCGATTCTGAAAATTCAAAAACCGTTTGAAAGATATTGGTTAGGAATGGTGCTGATTAAGTTTAAAAAAAAAATTCGACGATTTTTATGATTTTTTTTTACGGTAGATATCATGGTCTTCTAGATCATACTAAAATATTACCGCCCCACGAAAACTCGTTTAGCTTCAAAAATTCGTCAAAGTTTGCAAAAATTGGTATCGTTTTTTTGGCATTTGTCAAAATTAGACCCTTCATCGACGTTTGGTCAAAAACGCCTGAACCGATTTCAGAAATTTAAAAGCCATTCGATGTATCTCAATAGCACTACAGTTTGTCAGTTTTGTGAGACGATCTGCCCAGCCGTTTCTTTGTAATTTGCAAAAGAGTGTTAAACTTTTCGTCCACATTTAAGCTCGTTATACCGAATGGATTTTAGAAAATCAAAAACTGTTTGAAAGATATTAGTTGGGACTAAAACTGATTAGTTTTAGGTGAAAATCTACCGAGCCGTTTTCTTGTAATTAACTGTTGAAAAAAAATTTAAGTCGATTTTTATGAAACTTTATTTGACTATGTATATCATGGTCTTATAGAACTTACTGAAATATTACAGCCTTACGACAAGTAGTTTAATTTTGAAAAATCATTAAAGTTTGAGAAAATGAGTAGTTTTGTTGTCGTTTATTAAAATTAAAATTAGATGATTTACTTGGTATAACAATAGTGTACTTGGTCTTAATGAACATACTAAACCATTAATGTCCTACGAAAGCTGGTTCAATTATAAAAATTATTGTTTTGTGAAAATTTGCTTTTAGAAAATACTCCGAGTCAACGTGTTCGTTCGTTTTCAATGATGTGTAATAAATCCACTTGGAATACTTTTAATCACTCATAACTTAATTTATTTTTTATTGATTAAGCCGATTATTTACACATATCGGGAAGTTCATGTAACTTGCCTCAAGGCTATTTAGCCTTTAAATAGTCAATTCAAACTTTAAAAACAATATTATCGTATGAAATTTACACAAAATTTCATATTCATAATAAACTTCCATTAATTAATTAAGACTAATAAAATTAAAAATTAAAATGTCGCATAATGTAAAAATATTTTTTAATTTACTCAAATGCAATTCATTAAATATCTTGAAACAAGGAATATATGACTTAGACCACTTTCATAATTTTGGGCACATATATCATCCTCCTCCTTACCTTCCTGCAGCGAAAAGAGTCCCATTGGCGCTCCCAAAAGTGCTGACCGCCACCGCCAGGGGCATAAGCCAAGACCACCACCCGAGAAGACGTTCTCCAAAAGTAACCGCCACCGCCTCCGAGGCGATGAGCTCGTTGGCGGACATCGCCGCCAAATAAGAGACGTTCACGAACAAATAGCACAACGTGACCAGGGGTATTCCTAGGGCTATTGACCGTGGAAGATTCCTGGGAAAAATTAAAATTGTTGATAGGTACCAGTGGTGAACTTAATTTTGCTTCAAAAGATTGACAGAAGGACTCTACTGACGAGCAAACTCAATTTTGATCCATAAAGCAATTAAAAATTTAAAGATGACGATTTGAAAGATTAAAGAAAGGAACTCTACCGACGAGCAAATCTTTTAATTTAAAACATTGAAAAATTGACTCTACTGACGACTAAACTTAATTGTAATATAGAAGTTAAAAATGAGGCTCTGCCAAAATTTAATTTTGATTTAGATTACAAAAAAGGGACTCTACTGACGAGCAAACTTCTGGATTTAAAAGATTGAGACAAAAAGAACTCTACTGACGAGCAGAGTTTTTGATTTGAAAAAAGAAAGTCTACTAACTAGCAAATTTAATGTTGATCTAGGACATAAAAAAGGGACTCTACTGACGAGCAAACTTCAATTGCAATCTAAAAGATAGAAAATGGACTCTACTGACAATTTTAATTTAGAAGAATATAACGAAAGCGACTCTACTGACCAACAAACTTCATTTTAATTTAGGAGATAAGAAAAGATAAAAATATAAAAATGCACTCTACTGACGAGCATTGATTTGAGACTTCAACAAGGGACTCTACTGACGAGCAAACTTAATTTAAATTTAAAATAATAAAAAATGAACTCTACTGATGAGCAAACTTAATTTAAATTTGAAATATTAAAAAGGGGCTCTACTGAAATTTAAATTTAAGTTATTAAAAAAAACACTGTAGACGAGCAAACTTAAAATTTCATTTCAAATATTGGTAAAAAGACTCTACTAACAAGCAGACATAATTTTGATTTAAAAGTTTAAAAGACAAATAAATAAAAAAATAAATACTCTACTGATTTAAAAAATTGGCGAAAGAACTCTACTGACGAGCAAACTTAATTTAAATTTAAAATAATAAAAAATGTACCCTACATATGAGCAAACTTAATTTAAATTTGAAATATTAAAAAGCGACTCTACTGAAATTTAAATTTAAGTTATTAAAAAAGACTTTGCTGACGGGCAAACTTAATTTTGATTTAGAAGACAAAGAAGGGACCATACTGACGAGTAAACTTAACTTTGATTTAGAAGACGAAGAAGGGACTCTACTGACGAGCAAACCTAATTTTGATTCAAAAGATTAAAAAAGGACTCTACTGACAAGCAAACTTAAATGTATCTAGAAGACACAGAAGAGACTACTGACGAGCAAACTTAATTGTGATTCAGAAGATTAAAAAAGGACTCTACTGACGAGCAAACTTAAATTGCAAACTAAATTATAAAAAAGATCCTTTACTGACAAATAGCAAACTGAAAGATAAAATGGATTGACTATTGACTAACAACATAAAAATCGACTAGAAAAATAAGAAAAGGACTCTACTGATGAGCAAATTTAATAGCGTTTAAAAAAAAAAACAAATTTTCATTAAGATTTAGATTAACAATAACTACAAAAATGTAAACGCAAATTAGTAAACGCGAGCCCGTATCCAAACTACATCAAATGACTTAAAAAAAATTCAGCGACTTTCAGAGAAAACTTTTTTAAAATATTGAATAACACGATTCTGATGAAAGTTACTCAATAGTCGACACTTTTATATACTATATTAGTGATGCAATGAATTAAGTCCAGTATTAAATTCTTACTTAGACGGATTCTTGATTTCCTCAGTAACATAGTTTAAATTATTCCAACCATCGTAGGCCCAAAGACCTGTGTAGAAAGCATTGGCCATCGAGCCAATGCTGGGCATTGGGCCTGAGAAGGCTCCTCGTAAATGCTGTGTATTACCTAAAACAGAAAAAAAACAGACTTTTAATTGTGAATAGTAATTTTGATAAATTTAAAATGAAATCAACTTACCATCGGCTAACTTATAAGCTCCTCCACAAATGATTATCAATATTGCCAAAAGTTTTGCGGACGTAAAGACATTCTGCACACAAGTAGCCAAATTGACACTGTAGCAGTTGACGAACAATATCAGAACTGGAAAATGAAAAATGAAATGAACATAATATTTATATATCTTGTATATAAAATTTTCGTATCACGATATTTATCCCAGTACTCCACCAAAACGGCTTTACCAATTTTCATCAAATTTTATATGCGTATAAGGGACGGATTTTTTTGTTTTTATTTTTGTATAACTTGGCATTAAAAATTACATACAAACTAAACTGTTTACTTTTTTATCACCAACCCCTGTTTATATAGCCATTTTAGTAAATCAATCATTTTTTATCCCGCGTACAGTCATTGAATATTTTTGACAAAATTTTAGTTCAGATTTTTGAGCTTGAAGAAAAAGTTTTAATTCTTCTTTAAAATACAATTTATTTTTATTAAGGGTTGCCCAGCCCTAACATTTTTTTAAATTTTTAGACCAATTTTCTTTATTTTAATTGTCTATAATTTGAAATTGAAAAATACATACTTCCTTCCACACTTCAAAAAACTATTTATTACCATCAAGGGATGTACACCTGTATCTTTTTTAATTTCTGATTCAGTTTTCTTTTAATTTTAATTTGGCATTTATTTGACATAATTTTAGTTAAGATTTTTTTGATTATATGAACACGGTTAACTTTACTTTTACTTTACGTTACTTTAAACACAATTTACTTTTATTAAGGGTTGACTAACTCTTACACATTTTTTCAATTATAAGGTAAATTTTTTCAGTGTATTTTTTTAATGAGGAATTGAAAAATACATACAACTCTGTTTTCTTCAAAAAACTATTTATTTCTATCAAGGTTTGCACACCCCTAACAATTTTTTGAAAATTTTGGAATCAGTTTTCTTTTAGTTTTAATTAGACCTTTAATTGACATAATTTCAGTTAAACTTTTTTGATTATATGAAAATGGTTAAATGTTATTTTAAAAATCAAGTTCCTTTAATTAAGGGTTGTCCAACCCTTACACATTTTTTCAATTATAAGGTCAATTTTTTCAGTGTATTTTTTTAATGAGGAATTGATAAAACACATACAATTCTTTTTACTTCAAAATACTATTTATTTTCATCAAGGGCTGTTTACCCTCAATATTTTTTTTAATTTTTAGACCAATTTTCTTCATTTTAATTTTGAAAGATCCGTAAACAAGCTGAAAGTTTAAGAAAAATATGTTCTTCAGTTTTCGAGCCCTCTTAAAATGACGAATTTGTGCACTTCCACGTATGGAATTGTGCCTTAAGAGACAAATTACTGAAACTTTACGTACTGAAAATTACATTTTATAAAGAGCTTTAAATTTTTTTGAAAAATGAAAAAAAATGACTTTTAAATCACATTTTTTATATTTTGAAATTTTTTAAAAATTATGAACTTTTTGCAACGCAATCGAGCTGCGTAGCCGTTTCAAAGAAATATCGAAACTCAATTTAATATTTTTTTAAATTATTCAAGTCAATTTCGAGAACTCGGATTAACCGATTTAAATGATTCAATTCCTATTGATAAGGAGACGTGCAAATTAGTTATTGGCCAAAGCAGGTACAACTGTTTTCAAGATACGGGTCAAAATGCCAACAATGATAATTCAGTTTTTGAGAAAAGAAGCGTTCAATATAATTCAAAAAAAAATTACATATATTAATAGAATAAATAACTGCTTAAATTTGTGAGAGGTAGGTTTAGCGATTTCGATGATCCAATAAAAAAAATTGAAAAAGAAACATTTGGCAGACAGAAGTGATTATTAGACATGTGCATATCAAATTATCAGATATTTTATAGAGATTTCAACAATAAGTATATTTTTTTTTTACATTTCTATGGGTTCTGTACCAATGCTTATGCGTTAGACGGCGGCGCGGCTCTTGCGAGCTTTGACATTTCGTCTCTATGCAGTATAAGCAGTGCGATTGCTTTGAAAACTAGCTGTAAGTGGAATTCTGTCTTAAGGCAATTAAGGCATCGTGCCTTAAGGCAAATTGCTGGAACTTCCCGTACCAAATATTATTATTTTTTTAAAAACGATTGACATTTTTAAAACAAATTTACTTCGAAAAAATAAGATTTTTGAGAAACTATAAATAAACAAAAAATTACTTTTTTTTACTATTACTTTATTTTTTTACTTTTTACTTTTTTTACAAATTACTTTATTTTGGCATATTTTGGAAGATCTTTTTTCAAAGCAATCGTACTGCTTTAACTGCATAGAGACAAAATGTCAAAGCGCGTAAGCGCCGCGTCGCCGTCTAACGAATAAATATTGGTACGGAACCCATAGGAATGCAAACAAAATTTATACTTATTGTTAAAATCTCTATAAAATATCTGATAATTTGATGTGCATATGTCTAATGATCATTTTTGACCGCCAAATGGCATTTTTTTTTACTTTTTTACGTTAGATCTCCGAAACCGTTAGACCTGCCCTCATGAAAATTTGATCAATTCTTCATCTTGTCAATACAAGTCAAATGTTTTTTGAATTATTAAAATCGGACGCTCCGTTCTCTTAAAAACTGAGTTACCGTTTTCGGCACTTTTTGCCCCGTATCTTTGGAACGGCTGGACCTGCCTTCGCCAAAAACTAATCAGCAAGTCTCCTTATCAATACGAATCGAATGTTTTTTGAATTATTCAAATCGGTTGATCTGTGTTCCCGAAATCGTCGACGAAAATTTGTATCCGCACATACATACACACACGTACATACATACATACATACACACACACACACACACACATACACACACTCACACACTCACACACACATACATCCATTTTTTCTAAGGTATGCCAAAATGTTAAGAAACCTCTGAAACGTAAAGATATATAAAAATTTTCATTTTCGATTTTTTTGCGATTACTATAACTTACCCTACGGGAAGTTAAAAAGTTCAGAATTTCCAAAATATGTCAAAATGAAAAAAACATTTTTTTTTCAAAAAAATTTTGTTTCCAAAAAAAATTTTTTCTCAAAAAAAAATTTTTTTTCGAATAAATTTTTTTTTTTCAAAAAAAAGTAATTTTTTATCAAATTTATAGTTTCTCAAAAATCTAATTTTTTCGAAGTAAATTTTTTTCAAAAATGTTAATCATTTTTAAAAAAATAATAATTTTTGGTACGGGAAGTTTCAGCAATTTGCCTTAAGGCACGATGCCCTAATTGCCTTAAGACAGAATTCCACTTACAGCTAGTTTTTATATATATAGAAGATATTACCTATCGCCAGTAAAGCGACCAGCTTGACGACGCCCTGCGGCGGCTCGCACTGTCCGGCGAACGCCTCGGCCGCGTATCTCGCCAGAGACAGGCAGATGATCGCCATCTGGCTCGGCTTCAAAACCAGGGTGCTCGTCCACGAGAATAGGAAGGCGGGTGCGGGGCCGAACGCGTCACGGAAATAGGCGTATTCCGCCCCGGACGATGTGTTCATGGTGCCCAGTTCTGCGTAGGCCAGAGCTCCTGAGAAAGAAGAAAAGAAGGTTAAGTGGGTAGATGGTTGGTTTTAGGTAGAGGGATGATGGAAAAGGAGATGTTTGTTAGTTGTGTCATGCGTAACCTACCTAGTGTGACTGTGGGTGAGCTAGTTGTGTCATTTTGCCAAAGGGCAAGTTGCATGAACTTGAGAATCGAGATTCTTGAGGTAAATTTTTAACTGTAATTTTGAATATAGCATTTTCGCTTTTACTTAAAAACAATTGAGGCATGAATTTTAATTCGTTTTGAATTTATCGTAAAAAAGGCAATACATTTTTTACTATCCATTTCTTAACTCCCCGAAGGAGGAGTTTATGTTTTCATAAAAAATCGTTTCGTTAATTTTATGTTTTCTTGACGTTTCAAGTCATTCTAAATCGAATGAGACCAAATTTGACCAAAAAGTATGGGTATGTGTGTGAACAGATTTTCCACCTTATTTCTGCGTTTTCTCAAAAACGGCTAGATCGATTTCAAAATTTTAAAACCCATTCGATGCATCTAAATAAATATTATCGTTTCTCAGTTTTGTGCAAAGATCTGCTGAGCCGTTTCTTTGTAAATCGCATAAAGGTGAAAAAATTTTCGTCTACGTTTTAGCCCGCAATTCTGAATCAATTTGGAAATTTCAAAAATCGTTCGAAAGATATTGGTTGGAAATCGTGCTGATTAGTTTTTGATAGAAATTGGCCGTACCATTTTCTTGTAATAAAGTGTTAAAAAATTTTTTCGACGTTTTCATTGATTTCTTTTTGTGATAAATATCATGGTCTTCTAGATCATACTTATATATTACGGCCCTACGACAAGTAGTTTAGTTTTAAAAATTTATCAAAGTGTAAAAAAAATATTTGATAGTCAAAATGTGTTAATTCAATCAAGTCAATTAAAATTTGGTATTAGCAAAAAAGTGAACGAACAGCATACTAAAAAATGTTACCATTTATTAAAATCATGAAATAATATATAGAACTATGTATATGATTTACGTAATCGTGAAAATCTTATCTAAATATCTAATTCTCAATTTCGATTGATTAAGTCAATTATTACACCTATCGGGAAGTTCATGCAACATGTTTTACGGCAACATGCTACTATTAACTAGTTTCAAAAGTTAACAAGTATTAACAAGTTAAAAAAAAAAAAAATTAGCAGTTGTTGAAGTAGGGTACTCAAAAAATTGACACTTGACCCAAATGAAAAAATAAAGAAATTATTAATCTAGAACTAAGTTGCAATGGCATATACTAAAATTAACTAAAAATATAATTTTTTTTAACAAAATGACTGTTTGAAAAAAAAATCTCTTAGTTATTTCGTTTTTTTTTAAAAATAGTAAAAATGGAAATTTGGCGATGACGCTAGTATATGCTCGGGAGAAGTATATGAAGAAGATTTTTTGAAAATTTCGAATGAATCGATTCAGTGGAACTCGAGAAAACTTGAGAATCATATTGAAAAAGACGATTCTGAGTATGCATATTCTTTTAAGTAAAACTTTAGGAGTAAGGGAAAAAAATGATTTTTATTGAATTCCTACACTAGAATATACTCTTAATATCTGTAATTGTATAAATTAAATTAATTGAATTCTTCCCCTTCGAGACGTTAAGAAATAAAAACGCATTTATGATTTATTTGAATTTGCTACTATTTGGGATGACATTTTTCCTCAAGACAAGTTCCGATACATGTAAATACTCGTAATACACAATCAATATATTGCCGTAGTTTCAAACAGTTTTAGAATTTTTAAAATCGATTAAGAATTGTAGGCTAAACGTGGACCAAAAATTTTACACTTTTGTGCTATTTTCCAAGAAACAGCTCGGCTGATCGTCGCACAAAACTGATAAACGCTAGTTCTAGTCTATAAAATAGATTTTAAATTTTTTTCATCGGTTCAGTCATTTTTTAGAAAAGTTCAACGAAAGGTCAAAAATCACCGAGGAAAAAAAAAGCTTGACCTGATACAAACTTTGCCTTAAAATTATACCTAAAAATTAGTTCATATATAAGATAAATATTATTTTTTTATATTTGCGACTTAGCAACAGGCCACACAAAATGTTAATTTTAATTTGATCAGTTCATTACATCCATATACTGCTGGCTAAGAGATTTTCCACATTAATCCTGACAAAGGGAATAAATCGTCCATTGACCTCCTACTTGAGCCCTAAGTACCATCTCGTAGATGGCCCTTTCTATTATAATCCTGAAAGCCCCCGGAGTGCTTTTCTTTGTGACAAGAAGGAAATAAAATTCAGCCATGAAGTCGTTTCTTACAAATTATGAGATATCCGCTTGGAGGCAAGTCAAACTCCTATTCGAATCAAGACAGAGATTTCTCAATGTCCAAGAGATGTAGAGATAAACTCTAATTTTGAATAATGACAGGAATTTAACAAGGTCCAAAATTGACAAAAGTCAATTGTAATTATATTTTTGATGCAGTGGATATCAATACTGTACGATTAAAAAAAGAGTGCGCGTAAGGTTCACACGCGATCGAAGTAAAACTATTTTGCTATCGTACGAGATGACATTTAAGTTAATAATAAATACATCATATAACAATTTTAAATAATGCTCATCAGTAATATGGTAACACTCGAGGTGCACACATTTATAAATGTCGTCAACCATTATACACATTTATATAATGATAAATTATAAATTATATATTTATAATAGCATTAATGGACCGATTCTGCGCATAACAGAGAAATGTTACGGCATAGCTATGTTACGCTCCGACTCCCATACATTATGCGAATGAATCATACTGAATGCTGTCAAAATATCATGTATTTGCTGTTCATTCCGGCGTTTTAAGCATAAACTGCAACGTCACTCGTATGTTATCTAAGAGGAATCAGAAACACACACTTATCTAACATCGTTTTTTTGACATTTGTGCGGTTTTTAGGTTATGTTTTGCATCAAAAAACCTGAGAAATTCGCCTGACTGAACACCAACCGCATAACTTTTGTCTATATTACTATGGAAAATTCTTCATAACATGACCTTATCATAACATTGCGGCAGAATCGGTCCCTAAAAATATGTATGATATTTAGAAACAATAATGTAATTAAAGTCATACTTCAAATATGACATGATCGGTTTGTCGTTGTAATTAGCATTTAGGACTTGAACCTTCATTAGAGAAATGAAGTTTTTGCTTATTAATAAATTCTATAACATTCGTTCGCACAGTGGAATATGTTAAACAACGGCTGAACAAATTTTGTTTTTGCAACTTCACTCATCATGTAATAATTGTGTTTGAAGAACTTCATGTAATTAAAATTAACATACATTCATTGACTGCTTGTAATTTTTTTTACTTTTTCGCTGGCGATATTTTCTCATTTTTTGAACAGCTGTAATATCTGTCTTGACTAAACAATATTTTCCATTTCAATAACTTCAAAGATTTATAGAAACTACGAATAATATAAAAATAATTTCTAACCAATAAACTTACGTTCAGTACACGGCACAAATGTTTAATTTGTTTTGTTATTTTCAAGGAACAGGGCAAAATATTCTTCTGATTCAGACATTTTTCATTAAATCAAGATTTGTACTACGATGTAACTTTAAAATGTTTATTTATCTATGCGGATTTAATTCAAACAAATACTTTGGTTGACCATCCAGTAGCTTACAGAATTAAAAAGTTAAAAAAAAAACTTAGATGACAGACTCTATATATGTGTGTGGTCGTTCATAAGAAAAAGAATATAAAATGTAGAGATTGTTATGCGAAAATGTCACACTAGAAAATCTAATCTTGCCAGAGGCTTTCCATGACCTTTTCCCATTATATATATATATATATATATATATATATATATATATATATATATATATATATATATATAAAGTGGATAAGATAAAAAGCTGAGTACTTAATTTTTAGATTAAGTCGTTTTTCTGAATGGTCAAAACGATATTGGCGGACGCACAATCGTATTTTTTATGTGATAAGAATTTATATTTTATGAATTGCAAATAAGACTTTATATATATATATATATATATATATATATATATATTAGGGTGGTCCTTAATATGGACATTTTCGAATTTCTCTGCTCCCAAATTCTCAAATGCTTCCAAATTAATTAAAAAAAAACTCTAAAAGTTTTAGCTCTTAATATCAACATTTAGATAGTCCGCAATTCAATTAAAAGTTTCGTAGATTTATTATTAAGTAAATTCTTGCGCCATCTGTGATAGCAGACTTGTAATTTTGATGGCAATTTATTACTGATAATTTGAGCGTCAAAATCACCAATTCAATAAATATTTTGATGCAAAATTAATCTTGATGCCATGATAAATAAATATTTCGTTACACCAGATTGGATTCCATTTCCACATGGAATTAATTAGAGGTTAAGTGATTTATACATGTTTTAAGTGTCATAAGAATTGACTTAGTGATATATATTAATAATAAATATACAAAACTTCTGATTGATTTGCGGACTATCTAAATGTTAATATTAAGAGCTAAAACTTTTAGAGAATTGTTTTTTATTAATTTGGAAGCATTTGAGCCATTGAAAGCAAAGATATTCGAAATGTCCATATTAAGTACCACCCTAAAACAAACCTTTCTAGCTTGAAAAATAAACAGAGTTACAGGGTTTCCAAAAGTAGCTGAAATATTGAAAAAAAATCTCCTTTAACACTAAGTGCAACGGCAATAAAATTTCTTGACATTGTAATCAAAATATGCTCTTTGTGACTGTTAGAGTGTTAAAAATGTAAAAATAAGGTTTCTCTGCATGAAAATGATGAAAACAGATATAAAGATTAAAATTGGCAAAAAATATATGAATATATATATAAACGTTTGTGGTGGATAATTCTTAACAGAAATGAGTCTTTTTATAACAAAATTCAAATTGTATAACTTATTTTTCTATTATGTTTTCTGATGTTTTTGTTTGTTTTTTTTTTGTCTCCTTTAATAAATTTCCGCTACGTAATTCTGACAAAAGAAGTTCAATGTTGAATAAGAGACGCACTCGGAATAAAAATATTCTCAGCCGAACAGAATATTTCCCAATTTTGTTCTGAACTTGAACGTAAATAGATCGAAGATTATTTTCGACTTAAAATACGGTGCATACTGAGGCGCCAGAATTAGTCACGAGGAAAAAGTATAACGAAAAGTATGAATTTGGCCTTAGGGCAAGTTGCATGTACTTGTAAATAAACGACTTAATAAATAATGTTCGAGCCTTTTTTTATATAAATTGTTCAACTTTATTTTCAAAAGCAAAGTTCTTGCTTTAACTAAAAACTAACCAACGCGATTTTCAACTGATATCTTTCAAACGAAGTTATCATATATGTAATTTTTACTACCATGCATTTGTACGAGTATGTCCTAAAAGCGTAGCCCATTATTCCAAACTTTAATGAAATTTTATAGTTAAAACCACTTTGGTTTTTACGTAACTATTTTTAAGAATTTTTTAAAATATGCACTACAGATACTAGTAAAAATATTTCATTTACTATGATGTGTGTTTAAAGAGCTCTGCAGGACGTACTGTTTGCACTAGAGTCATAAAATTTTGATAAAATAATCTTGGATATATTTCTCATAAAATTGCATAATTGAATTATCAAATTTGGTTTTTAACTATTTTTGAGATTTTTTTTAAATATGCATTACAGATACTAGTGAGAGTATTTCATTTATTGATGTGTGTTTGAAGAGCTCTGCAGGACGTACTGTTTGCACTAGAGTCATATAATTTTGATAAAATTATCTTGGATATATTTCTCATAAAATTGCATAATTGAATTATCAAATTTGGTTTCTAATTATTATTGACAATTTTTTAAAATATGCACTACAGATACTAGCAAAAATATTTCATATATTGTGTTTGAAGAGCTCTGCAGGACGTACTGTTTGCACTAGGGTCATAAAATTTTGATAAAATAATCTTGTATATATTTCTCATAAAATTGCATAATTGAATTATCAAATTTGGTTTTTAACTATTTTTAAGAATTTTTTTAAAAAATACGTATTTTCGTAGGCCTATAATATTTTACCATGTTCTCTTTCAAACCATGTACTCTATCACTGTACAAATTTCATTAAAATCGTCAAAATAAACTTTACAACTATTTGTTTCTCGGACAAAAAATGGGATACTACTGACGAGCAATCTTAATTTAGATTTAGTAGGTAAATAAAGGGACTTTGATTTAAAAAATATTGGAAAGGTCTCTGCTGATGAGCAAATTTAATTCTGATTTAAAAGATTAAAAAGGGACTCTACTGACAAGCAAATTTAATTGTGACCTAGAAGATAAAAAAGGGACTCGACTGACGAGCAAACTTAATTTTCACTTGAAAGATGAAAAGGGACTCTACTGACGAGCAAACTTAATTCTGATTCAAATGACAAAAAGGGACTCTACTGGCGAGCAAACTTAATTCTCATTTAGAAGTTAAAAAAAGAACAGTACTGACGAGCAAATTTAATTTAGATCTAGAAGATTAAAAAAGGAACTCTACTGATGAGCAAACTTAATTCTGTTTTAAAAGTAAAAAAAGTGACTCTACTGACGAGCAAACTTAAATCTGATTCAAATGACAAAAAGGGACTCTACTGACGAGCTGACTTAAATCTGATTCAAATGACAAAAAAGGGACTCTACTGACGAGCAAATTTAGTTTTGATTTAAAAAATGTTGGAAAAGACTCTACTGACGAGCAAACTTAATTCTGATTTAGAAGATTATAAAGGAACTCTACTGACTCTACAAACTTCGATTACAAACTATATTACAAACAAAAAATTACAATCTAAAAGATCAAATGGGTTCTACTGACGAGCAAATTAGAAATGAACGAAAAAAATAAAAAAGGAAGAGCAAATTCAATCTGGTTAAAAAAAACAATATCTTCAGTTTTAGATCAAATCTGGCTAAAAACGTAGACAAAAACTTTTGCACTTTTTATCTACGTACAAAGAAACGTCTAGGCTGATCTTCGCACAAAAGTGATCCATATCGAGTTGGCATTTAAATTTTTAAGGCGCACAACTAGTGTAACCGCCTAAAATAAAGGTGATTTTTGGGAATTTATATTAAAAAAACTACTTTATCAATCATTTCAACATTTTAAGAATATATTTACACATGTTTTAAGAATACATAGTGAAATTTTTGAAAAAATATTAAATATTTTTTAAGTTATCGGCGATCTCCAACGGCGCGACAAAAAAAGGCGCTTCACTGCTGCAGTGATTCCGGCCTTCTACGTGAATGAAATTTAAAAAAAAAAATCTCGTTAAACTAGATAGCATTGTCTGTAAAATGAACTACGACAAAAAAAATTAAAAATTGACAAAATGGCGGCGTTTTTTAAAAAAAATGTCGAATTTTACCCAAAATTTTGGTAGTTTTTGGACTGCCAAAATTCGATTATTGATCCGATCAAAAAATCGATAGTTCATTTTACGGAGAACTATATATAGAACATGTAAAAAAAAATTGATAGTGATCGAAAAATGCTGTTTCGAGAAAAACGCGTTTAAAGATAAAATGATCGTTGTACTATATACTATATATATTCTCTTTAAATGGCTGTGACTCAAAAACTGTTAAGATATCGATTTAAAACTTTGGTATGTTATTTTTAAAGGTATAACCTATCAAAATATGGAAAATTGAAAATTCGATTTTTTGCAAATTTCACACTAGTTGTGCCCCTTAAAATCGGTCCAGCCGTTTTTATGAATACGAAAGAATTAAAATTAGCAAATCGGTTCTCCCAGCGAAAACATAAACTTCTTCTTCGGGAAGTTAATAAGTTTTTGCGTTTGATGATATTGTCTCCGATGAATAAAAAAAACTGTAAATTTGCCAAATCGCTTTAAATTGTGACAATAATCCGCTTGGCGAATTTTAGACAATGATTGTCTTTCGAATAGATTTTTGGATTCCGTTCAAATATTCATGACGGTGTAGAAGGAGATGAGGTGCCATTATTCTAGGAGCTCCTAATTTATTAATGTCGTTAGTCACGCTAGATAAACTTTAGACTTTTCTACGATTCAAAAAAAAAAAAAACAATAAAGAACAACTTGGTAAAAAATAAACAGAGATAATATGCAAACAAGATTAGGAATTGACAGCTCTGACACCAAATTGGATGTTTTGCTATATCATGTCAACATGACTATTTTATACAATGGATTCCTATGAACCGATTCTGCCGCCTAACACGCCAATGTTATGGCAAGGCTATGTTATGAAGAACTTTATATACTAAATATTATCAAAAGCCATGTGATTTCTGTGCAGTCCAGGCATATTTCTCAGGTCGTTAGATAGAAAACCTGACTTAGAAACCGCACAAATATCAAAAAAACTATGTTAGATAACAGGGTCTTTCTGACCCAACTTCATAACATACGAGTGACGCTGCAGTATATGTGTAAAACACCCGAATGCACAGCAAATACATGACATTTTGACAGTATTCAATATGATTCATTACTATAATGTATGCAAGATGGAGCGTAACATGGCCTTGCCATAACATTTATCTCGCATGCTGCAGAATCGGTCCCCCGATTTAAATTTGATTTGTTTAATTTGATCTGGTAATCAGATAAAATTTAAAATCGGTTCACTAGTTTAGCAGTACATTCCGGATAATTATTGTGACACGTACTTATATAGGAAAACCAATGGATGCCTTTTCCAAATGTGACATATCTTAAATACATGATGTAGAAGTTTATTTTACGCTAAAAAATCCGACTTGCTAATTTTATATATTTTCCATAGGGAGATGCGCTTTACTCTGTATGAGATATAGTACACGTACTTCAAGTACCAATTTTATATATTAAAATATATATTGTTTGGATGAAAAAAATGTTTAATGTTTGCTCATTATATATATATATTTTTAATTTCCCTTGGGGTAAGTTATTGTAATCGTCCAAAAATCGAAATTGACAATTTTTGCATTTCTCGACGTTTTGAAGGTTTCTGAACATTTTGGCTTACCTCAGAAACTAAATGGATATGTGTGTGTGTGTGTATGTATGTATGGATACAATTTTTCGTTGATGTTTTCGTGCGCACGTATCAACCGATTTGAATGGTTTAAAAAACATTCGATTTCAATTGAAAGGGAGATGTGCTGATTAGTTTTTGACAAAGGCAGGTTCAGCCGTTACGGAGATACGGAGCAAAGAGTGCAGAAAATAAAAATCAAGTTTTTGAGAGAACGGATCATCCGATTTGTATGATCCAAAAAACATTCAGTTCGTAATGACGAGGCAAAGGTAGGCCTAGCGGTTTCGGAGATACAGAGATAAATATTAAAAAAATGGCAGTTTTTGAGTGAACTAAGCGTCCGATTTATAAAAATCATCTTACATCTTTTTTCAATTTTCCATAAAATATTTTTGTAATTTTGGATCTAAAATTCAATAAAATTCAAAGATTACCCAGGCCAAGCACAGTCTAAGCGCCACTCTGGTACAAATGTTTACCCAAATGCGTTTAGCACTTGCACAGTATAAATGCCGCCAAGCTAAGCACAGTATAAGTGTTAATGTCGCACAGAATTATTTGCAGATGCGTTTAGACTGTTACTATGCGGGAGCAATTTTTCAATTTTGGGCAAATTAGGCAACTATTTTTTTTTTTGAAATTGAATTCGAAATGAAATGACGATTGATAATGTTCTGGAGATAAATTGATTTATGATTTACATTTGATTTGCTCGGATATAACAATAATAACAAAAATAATGACAGTTACAGTATTTGTAATAATGTATTTGAAAACGTTTAAAATTTCTCGAATATTTCATTGCGGTACGGGAAGTTCCAGCAATTTGCCTTAAGGCACGATGCCATACACCACTAGTTTAGTCTAGAAATCAACTAAAATTTGTATTTAAATAACAAAAACTCGATTCGTCGTCGTGTAATTATTCCCAATTCCTATTTCGTACAATATTTGTATGTTACTATTATAAAAGCATTAAGGGGACGTTTTGAAATACATAATTGGATGTAAAGCATGAAATATTTATTAAGTGGAGAATTAAGAACACGTAGAGAAAATTATATATTTTCTTTGTAATTATTTCTCTCGATTTATTTTGCGGCGTCACGGAAACGAAACTTTTGCCAACAAAGCTACAAATCAATCAGCTGAGTTACATACATGAGTTACAAATTAGTTATCGTATATAACTTGTCAAGTTATCTCGATATCTCCACATTTACGATTCTATTAATTAACGTACATAGTTAAAATGTCGAAATAATTGCAAGCAATAAATTATTTTGCGGTTGATTTTAAATTCGCGCCAGATGATCACGAGTGCACGAGTGACGTCGTTCATATAAATATACATAGTAATAAAAAAATCATATGAATATATATATATATATATATATATATATATATATTTACTATATATTGAATATTTTCAATTTTACAAACGTTACCACACTCAATTTGTCTCATCATCAGCGTAATTTAATTTATATTTAATTATTAAAATATGGATTTGAACGTCTCTGTTATCCGATGCACGATCTTGTCTATAAGTGTGTAAAATTGTCGGTAAATCAAAAGTGTGTTTTGTATATGTTTTCTTAATATGTACGTGTTTCAAAGAAAATCAATTTAATCAAATAAAAGTTTCAAGAAAATTTGAACCCTATATAAATATTTTGGAAATTCACAAGTTTACAAAAATATTAAGAAAAAGCTTCAAATTTAAAATAGTTTTGAAGTAAAACTTCTTTAGGCGCGATATGGGTGTAAAAATTTTTAGGCGCGACACGGGTGTAAATCCGTACAAATGCAACGAAAATGCCAACGTGTAGTTGAACACTACGACGCCGTAAGCGCTGATGTCGCGAGTATCCACTCATATCGCGTCATGTCATGCGTAAGTCGAGCGCTAAACCCTATATGAACTTGCATTAATTGAATCACGTTTTTTTTACAAAAGAAGAGGTTGCTGTATTATGTCCTCATGGAATAAGACTTTTCTTAGAGAATAAATGTGCCATGGAATATAATAAATTTATATTGAATCTCGTTGAAGACAAAATAATATCTACTGCCACGGATATTTATGTAGGTTGCCATGCGACAGATCAACAATCATACATTCGTCAGCAGTTTCAAAAAAATCGGTTATTGATACCGGGGCTTTGCCGTATGAAATAATTTTAGTTCTGAATAAATTTTACATAATAACAACTAATATTGATGTAAGTGATGGCTTAGCTAATGGTTGTGTGGGAAAATTAGTGTACATAGAACGTGGCGATAATGATGAACTTCTACGTTTATGGTTTGAATTTCCCGGTAAGATAGGTAACAAAATTAGGAAGAAAGCTTCACATCATATTCAAACTCTTAATATCAGTAGGACAGCTGTGCCGATGCTCAGGAGATCTTATTATTATTGATGTTATATGATTATTAAAAGATGATTTTTAAAATTCAAATATGATGTTTTTTTTATTTTTATCTTAATTGCCTACTCATACAATATTAAAAGTTTTACTTCAATCGCGTGTGATCCTTACGCGCACTCTTTTTTTGTAAGTTCTATGTTTGCAATATTTAAAAAGTTACCAAATTCAACTTTTTCAGAATAACAAATAATATCAAAATAAAGTCTGTAATAAAAATAAAATAAAGTATCAATAACATCGAAAAAAACTTTCAGGAAAAACTTCAAGAAAATTTCATGCTTCTTAATAGAAAATAATAAAAATAATGATGATGATGAAGATGATTATGAAAAAAATAATAATAATGATGATGATTAATTAAATTATAATAGAGATGAAAAATATGGTTAAAATGACAACAATAAAAATGATGATAATTGTATTAACACTTTCCACTCGCGAATTCCGAGATTTGTATGAATTTTCTCCGGCGGCATCCGAGTCGAAAGGGTTAATAAAGGAAATGACAATGATAAAAATGATAATATTGATAATGATGAAGATGATAATAAGTTTGCGCGTAATAATACTAATAAGTTTGCTCGTCAGTAGAGTCCTTTTTTAATTTTTTACATCAAAATTCGGTTTGCTCGTCAGTAGAGTCCTTTTTCCAATCATTTATGTCAAAATTCAGTTTGCTTGTCAGTAGAGTCCTATTTTCAATTTATTAAATCAAAGTTAAGTTTGCTCGTCAGTAGTCTTTTTTTTCAATTTATAAAATAAAAATTGAATTTGCTCGTCAGTTGAGCCGCTTTTTCAATCTTTTAAATCAAAACAGATTGCTCGTCAGTAGAGTCCTTTTTTTAATCTTATATCAAAATTAAGTTTGCTCGTCAGTAGAGTCTTTTTTTCAATTTATAAAATAAAAATTGAATTTGCTCATCGGTAGAGTCATTTTTTCAATCTATTATATCAAAATAGATTGCTTGTCAGTAGAGTAATTTTTTAAATCATAAATTAAAGTTAAGTTTGCTCATTAATAGAATTGTTTTTAAATCTTTTACATCAAAATTCAGTTTGCTCATCAGTAGAGTCATTTTTTTTCAATTTCTAAAATAAAAAATTCAGTTTGCTCGTCAGCAGAGTCCTTTTTTCAACTTTCTAAATCAAAATCAAGTTTGCTCGTCAGTACAGTCCTTTTTTAAATTCTTACGTCAAAATTAAGTTTGCTTGTCAGTAGAGTCCCTTTTAGAGGGGACTCTACTGACGGGGAATTAGAGTAATGACAATGATAAAAATAAAAATATTAACGATGATGATGATAATCATAAAAATTATAATAATAATAAGTATAATGATGATACTGATAGTAATAAAAATAGTAATGATGATAACAATAAAAATAGTGACTATTATAATAATAATAACACTAGTATAATGTCAATTAGAGTAATGGCAGTGATATAAATAAAAATATTAACGATGATGATGATGATCATAAAAATTATAATTAAAATATAAAAATTATATAATAATAGTAATAATAACAATGATGATAAAGAGAATGAATATAATAATAATAATGAAATAATTATGAAATAATAATAATAATAAAAGTGATAAAATATATTGATGATGGTGCGATGATGATGAAAAATTTGAAAATATACAATAAGATAATACTGAATATTTGTAAAGTCAGTTATAGATAGGTTCAACTACTAATATTTGAAATAATATATATATATATATATATATATATATATATATATATATATATATATGATATTATATTTATTAGTGTGTGAATACTACTAACTGAATTTAGACTGAATAGTGTGTTAGTAATAAATGAAAATGTTACTCACCACTCAGCTTCGTGATGTAGAATCTACGAAAAGTATTGTTAACAACTTTGCACAACCACAAATATAATAAATATGAACAAAAAAAATCTAATTATATATATATATATATATATATATATATATATATATATAATAAAGCACTCTCAATAATTCCACTTTTCCAATTTTACAAACAATTTCTATCAACGTTGTGTTTTTCATTCAATGGAGTTGTGCCTAGACGTTCATAGAGGCGACACAATCGTATCTTTAGCAAAGATTGCAACCAATGTCGTGAACATAGCCTCAAAGCAAAATTTAAAGTTCAATTTAATTTAAGTAAGTCAAGAGATAATTTAAAGTCCAAAATGACCAATGTACATGATTATAAGGTAAATAAAACAATAAATAAAAAAGTCCAGTAAATTTTGAACTAAAATCTTATAATTGCAGAAAATAATAAGCTTGTAAATGTAATTTCTTTATATCGTAATTTTGCAAAAATATAAGTGTTATAATAAAAAAGAATCAATAGCAAAATGTAATGTATCATTTCTACAAAACTAGAAATTATTATCATATTTTTTTATAAATTCATATTAATAACTTTAAGGTTGAAATACAAATCTGTGATTGGTTCAAACCGTCCTGAAGTTATGTTCGATTGCATTCTTAAGGTTTGTATACCCGCTAAGCCGATCGCACAACCATTGCAAGTCCTACTATGACTAATTATGTTCCATTTGTTTGAAGAACAAGTTAGAACAATTTATTGATTTAAATTTAATTAAGAGTCTATTATTGAGAGTGCTTTATTTAATTTATACACCTGTATATATATATATGTATATATATATATATATATATATATCGATTAAATTTAGATTTAGGACACAAATTACAGTTGAATTAAATAAACGTTTCCCTGAGACTGAACACACCTGTCTTAAGAATTAATATGTATATTCGTGTATCTATTTTTATTCTTTTATTTTATTTTTAGGTTTTAGTAACTCAAATATTTATCTACCAATAGACAAATATATATATATATATATATATATATATATATATATATATGTATGTATATTTATCTATTGGTAGATAAGTTTTTCTTATTTTAAAATAAAAATTTGAGCTCAATGTGATGGTAAATGGTTATGGAGTAACGAAATTAAGACTATTGAAGACCTCATTGATAAATATTTATACGACAAATGTTTTCTTGGCGTTTCAAGTCATTCTGAATCACTTGACACAGAAGCTGTAACAAATATGTGTGCTCGATATATAAATCAAACGTGTTTCATTTCAAATGGCAAGGGCAAAATAACTGGAACAAAAAAAATTAATAATAATTCAAATTAGATGGAAAAAAACCTGCTGTCGCACAAACTAGAGTTTAATTGAGTAAAAGGTAAAACTATGACGTGTAAATTAGAAAATACTACCAAAATAAAATTAATATTTACTTTAATATGAGTAAAAGGAGACTCTACTGACAAGCGAATCGAAAATTTACTTAAAAAAGTTTACTAACTAAAAATCTAAAAATTTGTTCAAGAGGAAAAACTGAAAATCAGATCAAAAGAACTCTATGTCGAGCAAATTAAAAAAATACAAGTAGAAGAAAAATTTAATTAAAAAGAACTATACCAAATGCACATTGAATTTTTTTTTAATCAAAGTAGATAAACAACACTATTTATGAGCAAACTGATGTTTTCTATTATTCAAAGAAAAAGTGAAAAATATGACGAATTCAGTTAAAAAACTAGTGGTGTATGGAATCGTGCCTGAAGACAAATTGCTGGAACTTCCCGTACCGTAACGAAATGTTCGAGGAATATTAAATGTTTTCAAATAGATTATTATTAATAAATACTGTAACATTGTCTAATAATCATAAGAATTATATAAACTTAATTGCAAAGTTAAAATTATTATTTAAGAATTAGAATTAAAGAGAATTAAAAATAAAATCTGAAATATTTTCGATATTCAAAAAAAAAAAATTAAAGTGATTTTTTGGGAAAAGCAATTGTATTGCCTACACAAGCAGAAAGTTTTTTGAATCATTCAAATCATATGTTTAATTTTTTTAAAAACTCCCATTTTTTACACATCTTTTACACTCTGCATCTTCAAAATCGCTAGAACTGCCTTCGCCGAAAATTAACCAGCACTTCTCCAGATCATTACAAATTGAATGTTTTTTCAAGATCATTCAAATCCGATACTCCGTTCTCTCAAAAACTCGATTTGTATTTTCTGCACTCTTTGCTCCGTATCGCCGCAACGGTTGGGCCTGCCTTTGCCAAAAACTAATCAGCACATCTCCCAATCAATAGGGATCGAATGTTTTTTAAACCATTAAAATCGGTTGATCCGTGCGCCCGAAAACGTGGACGAAAAATGCGGACATACAAACACACACACACATTAATTTTTTCTGAGGTATGCCAAAATGTTCAGAAACTTTCAAAACATCGAGAAATGCGGAAACTTTCTTTTTCGATTTTCGGCCCATTACTATAACTACCCTACGAAAAGTTAATAAAAGAAATCAGATAATGAAATGTATGCAAATTCTTAATTATAAGCATAATACACATGTTTAAACGTAAATCATTTAATATAAAAATGATATCAAAAAAGCATAATAAAACTACAAAGACTCTAGTTCAATGAATAGTTTCTTCCTTAAAACATTTTGCATACATTACGATCTTGCTACTATTATTATTACTGTCTCCCACATAAAAATATTCAAAAAAATTTAAGTGACTCTGCATCACTCGAATAATTAAAATAAAATACGGATAGCATAATACTGTAAATTACCAAAAAATCAAAAACAAGATTAAGGCATTAATGTATATCTAAAAAAAATTCGTGACCACAATCAATAAACATTGTTGACAGACCACAACCCAAATATAGAACTTTCGTAAAGAAATT
>NW_020536999.1:4896040-4912398 GCF_003426905.1 Ctenocephalides felis | reverse complement strand
AAAAAAGTACAAGACAACTTATTATTATATAAAATATCGTTTAAAACTTTCTCAATATAGACGAACGTATTGTTAAGTTGCCAAGGATTAAATAAGGACTAGGATAAATCACAGGCAATAATTCCTAAAACGAAATAAACAAATAGCTGATACTTCCCCTACAAAAAAGTCTTTTTTTAAAACGTTTTTTTTAACTTTAAAAAATTTGTAATTTTGAAAATTTTGAAATTCTTGAAAAAAAATGACTTGTTGATCTTAAAAGGAAGTCGATATTAATTGTTTGTCAAAAAGTGTAAAAAATCATGAAAGTTGCATCTTTAGAAGGTTATTCGCGGAGAGTTGTCTCATTCTCATAAATGTTTCTAACAGTGTCAACATTAGATCAGATCACAACCTATTACATGATTCATATTTAAATTTTTACACTTTTTGACAAACAATTAATATCGACTTCCTTTAAGATCAACAATTTAAGTATTCACACCCTGACATATAAAAACACACACATACAATCTCACATCTCTCGTTCAAGTGTTTTACACGTGTTACAAAGGACACACCAGTTTCAATTAGTTAATTTTCAAAAGCCAATCGAACAACATCCAGAGAACAATATTATTTGTGTTTTCAAATAATAATTTAAAAAGACAAATCTTTTAGTAATTTTGATTTACAAAATCTAATTATTCGGCGGAAAATTAACTCACAAATTCATTTTTGTTAAAAAAGCTTGTTTAGTGAAAAAGTGCTAACAAATATTCAAACATACAGGTAATTAATTCAACTTTGTCATTAACCTTTTCTTAAAAAATTTCCATAACTTCAAAAATTTTCTATTATGTTTAATATCCTGTTCTGATAATCCACTCATTTTTTTTTATCATTTTTATCTTTCATTTTGAACATATTATCATATTTCTGTACATATTATATTTTTTTACAATTAATTCATTATTTAAGAAAAATCTATTTTCTTTTCCTAAACATATTGTTTGCTAAAATCTCATCAATATCATGTTTCTTGACAGATGTCCTGAAGATGGAACGTACCTAGTTCCGAAACGTCGACAATAAACAAATAATTAAATAAGAAATTGTTTTTTTTTTTTAAAAACTTTTCTTGTTTTTATTTTGTATTATTTTTGGATTCTTGTTCGAAACTCTACAAAATATATATAATATAATATAATAATATATATATATATATATATATATAACCTTACTGCGTAACCTTGATCAGTTTTCGTATTGCACTGCGATTGAAGCACATGCAATATAGGAGGGCATTATGTGCTCCTTTAATTCCTCGTTTATTAATATATTAGTATATTATTCTTTTTATACACAAATTTAGTGTTCAATAAATTTGTACATAATTAATTTATTCTGTTGTTTTTCCTGGTTTGGTATGTATATAATTTTCTTCTTTTTATATATTTATGTTTACTATCAACTTTTAGATTACTATTAACGTTTACTATTAACTTTAGATTACTGAATGATGACACACATCAAGTGTCGAAACGTTTAATGGAATGAATAATTTTTCTATTTAATCTATTTTTAATTCGACAATTGGGCTGCAAAAAAATATTATATATTATATATATATATATATATATATATATATATATATCCATACAAAGTGTTCGCGTGTCGCTCGCGAAGAAAAAAAGTGTCAAATCGATTCCGTGACCTTTTTTCAAGAGCGTTTCGATATTTCGATAACACTTAAAGTGCAATTTAAATTCACAAACACCTTTTTTTAAAAAAAGAAATAATTGTATGTCAACAATGACGACAATTTGTCGAAAACTTCTGGAACGGCGATATAAATTTAAAGTAGTTTTATTCGGTTGATCGAGCTTTGGGTAAGGATAATAGTTGCATCATTTGTCTGTATATATATATATATATATATATATATATATATATATACATGTAGTATTATGAAAACATTGTCAACAATTCAAGGCTTTTCCAATAGAAAAGTTTACGATGTAAACATCATAATAAATTTCACGTCGCATTATTTCATACGCCATTCATTTAGAGAAAAAATTAACTGAATGTAAACATAGACACAATTAAGTTGAAAAAATTGCAACATATATAATATATATATATATATATATATAAATTTATCAATTGCGAGCATGACAAAATGTCATTGGAAGAAGAGAAACTACTTTGGGGAATTTCCTAGAAAATTCAAAGTGCTCTCTAGTTGATTATATTGTTATTTTATATTCCATATGCATATACATATATATATATATATATATATATATACATATACATATATTATACATATTTCTATCGACCTCTGTAATTTAATCGTCAAAGATATATCGTTCCAAAAAGAATTTATTGTTTACAGTTCGACACTTTTATAACAATCGATCGTAACTTTTCATTCGATAGCGATAGAAATTCTTGCAATTTATTATTATATTATTTCGATACATTGTTTATGATTTAAACAATTGTTAAAATCAAGCGACGTAATAAAAATAGAGTGTTCGATGCACAACTTAGTCGTTAAAAATTAAATCCAACAAAAATTTAATAAGTCATATTTGTATTATAAATTTTTCCAAATTAATGAGAGTAATCAAACTGTGCGAATCTAGTGCGCCTTGTTTTGTGTAGTCTGGATCAAGCTCACGATATATTTGTCATGAAATTTAGTCAAAATTTATGACTAAATTTTACTTTTTTGCTCAAAAATTTTAATTTAAATAACTATCGATCACTGATGAATATACTCGTCATCACACAAATTTCTGTTACGTCTCCATGACGACTATATCCGTCAATATCAGTAAACTGGTCAACAAAAAAAAACATTTGCTAAAGTCTTTCTCCCATGTATAGTACATTTATTATTATACTTGCCAATAGGCAAAGTGCCATAAAACCACCCATAATGTTTCTCATATTGAATTCACGGGTTCAGCAGAGTTCAATAAATTAATTTTGTTTTTCTAGAGTAGAGAGAATTCTTCGGAATCGTTTTACATGAGAATATCAATAGCCTCATAATTATATATATATATATATATATATAATATATATATATGTGTGTGTGCAGGTGTGTATAAATTGGACGTTTCATGTTTCGTGTACAAATTAAATTTCTTTATCGGTTTTTATACAAGTATATATTTATGACAGTTTCAGTAAACGATTTTTAATTATTATTTGCATCATACAAAAAATTATCAATACCAGCTTTAATTGTCCTTTTATGTTCATATGCAATTTGCTATTTAGTAGAGTCCTTTGTCAATTCTAGTTGAGATTTAGTTTGCTCGTCAGTAGAGTCCTTTATCCATTTTTATTAGGATTCAGTTGCTTGTCAGTAGAGTCCTTTATCCATTTTTATTAGGATTCATTTGGTCGTCAGTAGAGTCCTTTGTCTTCTACTATTTAATTTAATTTGCTCGTCAGTAGAATCCTTTATCCATCTGTATTAGGATTCAATTGCTTGTCAGTAGAGTCCTTTTCTCATCTTCTACTATTTAATTTAATTTGCTCGTCCGTAGAGTTTTTTACCCATCTTTATTAGGATTCAGTTGCTCGTCAGTAGAGTCCTTTATCCTTCCTTATTAGGAATTTAGTTGCTCGTCAGTAGAGTCCTTTCTCATCTTCTACTCTTTATATAAGTCAATTTGCTAGATAGTGGAATCCTTTTTTCTTCCTAGTCGATATTCATTTTGTTCGATAGTAGAGTCCTCTCTCCTTTCATGATCAAAATCAGTTTGCTCGTCAGTAGAGTCCTTTTCATACTCTCTACGTTTCTGGTTAATAATGTCGTCAGTAGAATCCTGTTTTCTTGTCTGAAGTGAAGATTCAGTTTGCTCGTCAGTAGAGTTCTTTTTATACCCTAGTAGAATCCTGTTTTTGTCTACAGTCATGATTCAGATTACTCGTCAGTAGAGACCTTTTCATACACTCTACTATTCTGGTTTCTAATTATCTTGTCAGAAGAATCCTGTTTTTTGTCTGAAGTCAAGATTCAGTTTGCTCGTCAGTAGAGTCCTTTTTATACCCTCTACATTTATGTTTTCTAATTATCTCGTCAGAAGAATCCTGTTTTTGTCTAAAGTCAGTATTCTGTTTGTTCGTCAACACAGTCCCTATCCTATTTCATCTTCTACGTAAATATGTCTAGATACAATACGCTGGTCAGTAGACTTCATTTTTAATTTTACGTCGATATTTAGTTTGATCGTCAGTAGAGTCATTTTTTATCTTCTTCGTCAATATTTAATTTGCTTAGCAGTAGAATCATCTAGTTCTTTTCATGTTTCAACACTAACTTGGCGTGAGTTAATTTAGCCTACTATTAGGATAACACTACTACTAAGGACAATATATCGTTAAAATAAAGATAAAGATAAAGTCTTAATCTTAATCCTAAATATCTTTAATGTATCCATTAAAATTGAGTCAAACCCTGACCTAAGCTCTCTCTCGCACAAAACCAAGTTTACCAATGACGTGCGATCAATGTTGAAGATTCTGCGCAAACGGAGAGACAAGAGAGACAACCTTCATTTCAATTCCCATTTGGTAAAGATGAATGAATGGATAAACTGAATTAGTAATTTCTCAAAAATCATCTCGGAACATATGAGAATTTAAACTAGTGGTGCATGGCATCGTGCCTTAAAGCAAATTGCTGGATCTTCCCGTAACGAATATTAGAATTTTTAAAAAACTTTTGAAATTTTTAGAAGACTGAAAAAAATTAGATTTTTTAAAAAAAATGACTTTTTAAAAATCAGTTTTTTTTATATTTAGATTTTTTTATACTTTGAATTTTTCTGGAAATTCTGAACTTGTTTTTCAAAGCAATCGTGTTGCGTGGCTGTTTAGGACGAATAAGCATTGGTACAGAACCCAACCCATAGAAATGCTTCCAAATGCCAAATTTCATACTTATAATTAAAATCTCTATAAAATATCTGATTATTTGATGTGCATATGTCTAATGAACATTTTTGAACGCCAAATGATATTTTTTTTTACTTTTTTCACAATTTGTATACACAAACAAACATACACACACGTACACATACATCCATTTGCTTTCTGAGGTATGCCAAAATATTCAGAAACCTTCAAAACGTCGAGAAATGCAAAAATTTTCAATTTCGATTTTTTGACGTTTACAATAACTTGCCTTACGGGAAGTTAAAAATTAACATTTGTAATCAAATATGATTTTTTGCATATCATTATTGATTCATATGTATATAAGTTGTGGTAGACAGGTAGACAGATGAGACAAATAAGACATATATACAGAAAAACATATACAGAAGTAAAAATGTATGAAGGTAGAAAATGAGACTGGTTTAGAAATAGACAAGTAGAAATTTAGGACAGTGACACTGAAGTTGATAATTTGAATTCTTTTCTTATATGTCTTAGATTTGACAAAAAGTTGGCATTTGCAAAATGACAGAATTAAAACAATACATTTATCATAACTAGCAATGGCTAAACATATTCGAATAATAATATGTTCTGATTAAAATCAATCAACAAAACTGATGGTGGTCAAGGACGAAAAACCAACGACTAGGCCTTCGACATCGGTCAAAATGCACGTGTCATATGTCATCGTAGACAACTTGTGTCAATTGTTGCATTTACATGACACTTAATAAAAAAAATCAGACCGAAAAAATTAGAAGACTTTGGAAGGTTGCATATAGAAATATAATATATCTTTATATATCTCTCTCTGAGATTAATTTCATTTTATTAGACATTGTTGAAAATATTACATAATATTACAAAAATGAACTGTACTTTTCTTTCTCTCAATATTTGGAACAATTTTCTTAATTTTTGTTCAAATGCTAGTTTCAAAAATATATGCTTGCAACCCTCAATTTTCACCTACCTACCACTTCCAATGAATGAATATTTAGGTATAATCTTTGTAAAAAAGAGCTCATTAAATTTGTATTTGGCATTGGGTACATAATGTAGTTTCTATTTCGGAAAATCCCTAACAATTCAAAATGAGACATTGGGTGTGTTTGCCTCTGTAAATTAATTACTAAATTTTAATTAAAATAGCATATAAACATATTTCTATATTTAGGCAAGAACTTGGAATTTTTTTGAACTTATTTCGATAGTTGGTTTTTTGATATGTTGTATGTAATATACTGGTCACCTTATATATTGCGATGCTGAATGGGATACTTTACTTGATGATGCACCCAATTCAGCTCAAACATAAAAGATACGTGCGCTATTTTCCATCGATGACTAGGTGGATTGATAGGCCTGATTGCAAAAATGTGAAAAAATCTCCACAAATGATATGTTTTATGAATTATTCTAATATGATGCTCCGTTCTCTCAAAAAACTAAAATGCCTTTTCCGCACTTTTTGCCCCGTTATTCCCAAACATCTGAACCTGCCTCTGCCAAAAACAAATCAGAACAACTGTCCATCAATATATATGGAATCATTCAAATCGGTTAATGCGTGCTTCCGGAAACAAAAAATTGCTACCGTACATACAAACACATTAGGGTGGTCCTTAATCTGGACATTTTCGCATTTCTTTGCTCCCAAGGGCTCAAATGCTTCCAAATTAATGAAAAAATGCTCTAAAAAATTTAGCTCCTAATATTAACAGTTAGATTTCGCAATTCAATTAAAAGTTTCGTATATTTATTATTAATATATTTCGTTAGGTAAATTCTTGCGCCATCTGTGATAGCATTTGTGAACTTAAATATTATGACACAAAAATATTTATAAATCACTTAACTTTTAATTAAATCCATGTGAGTTATTTAACGAAATATTTATTCATCATAGCATTTAAATTAATTTTGCAGAAAAAATATTTATTTAATTGATAATGTTGACAGTCAAATTAGCAGTAATAAATTTCCATCAAAATTACAACTCTGCTATCACAGATGGCGCTAGAATTTACTTAACGTAATATGTTAATAATAAATATACGAAACTTTTAATTAAATTGCGGACTATCTTAATGTTGATATTTAGAGCTAAAACTTTTAGAGAATTTATTTTTATTAATTTGGAAGCATTTGAGCCCCTGGGAGCAAAGAAATTCGAAAATGACCACATTAAGGACCACCCCAAAACACATGCATCCATTTTCTGTATAGTTACCGTTATGATAAACAAATGTCGAAACAAGGAAGACGCACCAGCTCCTTGCCTAATTTGTAAATAATTAAGTAGATATCTAGTCCTTAGGAGAAAAATCTTATTTGTGTTTTCTTAGCGTTTATTTTCGACGTACAAGGACGCACGTATTTACTACGGAGACGAACGTAGTACGTCATACGTCATAATCGATATATATAAAGTATATACAATGTATATAATATATAATATATAAATCTTGGTCTTTCATCTTCTTTTTTAATTTACTAAATCCTTTTGAACAATATTAGATTCATTATAAATGCGCTGTTAATTGAAAATCTAAATATTGATGAATGGTCGAGTCTGTTTTCTTAATTTGTCATCGGACTGACTGACTTAAAGAGACTGATTTAGAAATTGCATCAGACAATGTTGCCATCGATTTCCTATCGATGATGAAAGATTGCATTTTGGATATAAATTGAGATACACAAATAAAGTGATACAGAGATGTAGAGATAAATTGCTGGGATAAAAAATAAGGAAACCAAAAAAATAAAGAGATACAGAAATAAAAATATATCAAGATAAGGAGATCTAACAATATGTATATTAGAATCCAGAAATAAGGAGATACAGACAAAGTGATGAAGAGATAAAGTGATCAAGAGTTTTGAAAATAAAAGAATCATTATCTTTCCTATCCCTCGCAAAAACAAAACGGTGAAGAAATATGGAGTTTAGGGTGGTCCTTAATATGGATATCTTCGAATTTCCTTGCTAACATGGGCTCAAATGCTTCCAAATTGACAAAAAACACTTCTCTGAAAGTTTTAAGTCTTAATATTAACTCTAAAATAGTCCGCACTCCAATCACCAAAGTTTCTTGCATCTTCTTCCTAAGTAAATACTTATTTTATGAAATATATCAAATTTTTGTTGCAATTTTTTTTATGATCAAAATAAGCAAATACAATGTTATTCCCAAAATTTTAATTCACTTGTCGCTAAGTTATGAAATTCTAAAAAACAAATAGAATTTTACCCATGCCATTTCCATAGAAACTTTGGTTGGAGTGCGGACTATCTTAAAGTTAATATTAAGACTCAATCAAGCAATACTAAAATTTAGAAGAAAATAAAAAAACTTTTTTCTAAAATCTTTTATCTAAAAAACTCTTATCAATATCAGGAAATTAGATTTACTAATTTTATGATTTTTCGACGTTTCGAATCTTGGAACGACCAAAATTAGGTAAAGAGTGTGTTGTGAGCCAAAATTTTGAAATTCTTAAAAACGACTTGATCGATTTCAAAAATTTAAAAGCCATTCGGGCATTTTCGAACTGGTAGCAAACAAATCATGTGGCAAACTACAAATGTTTATAATTTTCATCCGTTTCGTCGTATTATTTTATGTCATCTTTAGTGAAATATAAACTGGAGTGTTCCTAATTAATTAATAATAATTCGCAATAGCACAATTTATTTAACTTTAACTTCTCGCATGATAAGTTCTAATAATCACAAAAAACTAAAATGAAAATTTTTGCATTATTTTACGTTTCAAAGTTTTCTAAACATTTTGGGAAAACTTAAAATAAATTACATTTGATGTATTTGTGTGTGTGTGTGTGTGTGTGTGTGTGGTGTGTGTGTGTGGTGTGTGTGATGTGTGTGTGGTGTGTGCATGTATGTATGTATGTATGGATACAATTTTTTGTTGACGATTTCGAGAGCACAGTTCAATAGATTTGAGTGATTTGAAAAAAAAAATCGATTCGTATTGAAGGGGAGACGTGCTGATTAGCTTTCCGCGGCACTCACGCGCTTATGTATTTTGTCTCTAAACAGCCACGCAGTGCAATTGCTTTGGAAAAAAGTTCGGAGTTTTTAGATATATAAATTTAGAGCAATTTGTCTTAAGGCTTGATGCCATGCACCACTACTTTCTTTTTTAGATGGTCAAGTTGTTTCCGTGAATTGTCATGAGTTAATTAAAAACACTTCAGTTTACATTCCACTGAAGATGACATATGCCAATATGCCGAAACGTATGAAAATAATAAAAATTACCTTTTTTTTTAAATGATGCATTATCCTGAAGATGTTGACTCATCTTATATATAAAATTCTTCTGTAATAATGTATGAATTGATACTACTCCTAAACGGTTATTCGAGTTTTAATAAATCTTTTTAGAGTTTGTCGAGGGAAATTTTCAAGATGTGGAGAATTATAAAACTATAGTAATATTGTAGAAATAAATGAAATTTTTTTCAAAAATCAACATATCATTCAATACGTGTATAGCTTATGCTAAGACCATAAATGGAAGGACAATAAATATAATATTAAAAAGTATAGAATGGGATATTAAAAAATTTGTAACTTAAATTGTAGACTGTCGTGTCATCTAGTATATATGTATATATAGTATAGTCAGTCACTCCCTTTCACAACCCTATGACACCGCACTTGAAACATCCATTCGTGGCACCATTGAATATAATAATCTAACTATATATTGGTATAACTATACTATTAATTTCTATCAATTACTATTACCTTTATTAACAAAATGTCCTTCCCGATTGAATCCATGGTGATGCATGTCTCGTCGAAAATTGCTGGTGAAATATTAACGTATGTGGATCGCATGACACTTGAAACACTACTGAGGAACGAGAGAAGCCGAAGCCGAGGAAAAGAGCGAATCGTCGCCGAACGACGCCGACGGGACGGCGGGAAGCCGGTTCGTCCCGGGGCGGCAGGGTTCGCCCGCAGCCGGTAAAAGAAGTGAAGTTGTAAGAGACACGAGGCACAAGTTGAGGGTAGTTTTAGAAGAAGTATGTATAGTGGCAATGTGTCGACACTCAAAAAAAGTATCGGTATCATTCAGCGTCGACTATCGAGAATTTTTCGTGAAAGACAATTGGTCTTTTATACCCCATAGTTGAACCCATTTTTAAAACTATAACTTGCCCTACGGGAAATTAATAACATAGTAGTAGATAAATAAACGCAGACAAAACCGAAAAAATCTCGAACAAAAAATAAACGATGACTTAAAGACCTACACAACGTGGCTAACGGAAAACAAACTAACAACTAGCTGTAAGTGGAATTCTGTCTTAAGGCAATTAAGGCATCGTGCCTTAAGGCAAATTGCTGGAACTTCCCGTACCAAAAATTATTATTTTTTTAACATTTTTGAAAAAATTTTACTTCGAAAAAATAAGATTTTTGAGAAACTATAAATTGGACAAAAAATTACTTTTTTTTAAAAAAAAAATTAAAAAAAAAAAAATTTTAATTTTTTTTTTTTTTTTTTTTAAATTTTTTTTTTATTTTGACATATTTTAGAAGATCTGAGATTTTTTCAAAGCAATCGTACTGCTTTAACTGCATAGAGATAAAATATAAAGCGCGTAAGCGCCGCGTCGCTGTCTAACGGATAAACATCGGTACGGAACCCATAGGAATGTAAACAAAATTTATACTTATTGTTAAAATCTCTATAAAATATCTGATAATTTGATGTGCATATGTCTAATAATCATTTTTGACCGCCAAATAGCATATTTTTTACTTTTTTCACTAGATCACCGAAACCGCTAGACCTGCCTTCTTGAAAATTTGATCAGTTCTTCTTGTTAATACAAGTAAAATGTTTTTCGAATTATTCAAATCGGACGCTCCGTTCTCATAAAAACTGAGTTACCGTTTTTGGCACTTTTTGCCCCATATCTTCGGAACGGCTAGACCTGCCTTCGCCAAGAACTAATCAGCACGTCTCCTTATCAATACGAATCGAATGTTTTTCGAATTATTCAAATCGCTTCATCCGTGTTCCCAAAATCGTCGACGAAAATTTGTATCCGAACACACACACATACACGCACATACACATGCACATACACACACACATACATCCATTTTTTCTAAGGTATGCCAAAAAATTCAGAAACCTCTGAAACGCAAAGATATAAAAATTGTTTCAATTTCAATTCAATACGGGAAGTTAAAAATAAGGACAAATTAAAAAATTTTATCAACTATGTGGAAATAGAATAAGTAGAAAAAATTAATAATTTAGGTATGATCTTAAATGAACAACTAGACTGGAATGATCATACCGAAAAAATAAGATAAACTAGTGGGGTGGGTGGCATTGTGCCTTAAGGCAAATTGCTGAAACTTCCCGTACCGTAACGAAATGTTCGAGGAATACTGAATGTTTTCAAATATTGTAACATTGTCTATTATTTATAAGAACTATATAAACTTAATTGCAAAGTTGAAATTATTTGTTCAAAGTATATTAGAACTTTAGTCAGAATTAAAAATAAAATCTGAATTATTTTCGATATACAAAAAAAAAATATTTGAAAAAAAAATTTAAACAATTTTTTTTCCAGAATCAATTATTTTGTTAAAAAAAGCAGAAAGTTCTTCGAATCATTTAAATCGGACGCTTAGTTCTCTCAAAGCCAAAAGTAAAGCAAATAATCGACATTTGCAAAAACTTGTGCAAGATTGAATACCTAACCTTACAAAAGTTACCAACCGTTACCACATTACAAACCACCTATAAATTAATATCTTAATTTGTTATTGATTACATTGATTATTTACTTATATCATGAAGTCCATGCAACTTGCCTTAAGGCAAAACAAAATTTACAACTAGTTTATAATAAATTTCACTTACCAAAACATAACCTCTCTTTGACAGCTACTAACCCTAGACAATATACTAATGCTGGCTACTAACCGGCATGTACACACAAATCATAATAGTAATAATTTATTATAAAATAGTACTTGGTTTTATCAATTTATTATAAAACAACGGCTATTGTATTCACTGAAAGAATTAGAACACTTTAAAACTATTTATTGTGTTTAATAAAGCAATGCTTTAGATATTTTAACACGATGTAACTAAATAATAAATAAATTGTAAATTAATATTGAAGAGAAGTGAAAAGTGAAGTTCGCTTATGACAGTTGAACACAAGAGTGAAGTTGGTAATAGAAAAGATGACATGGATTTGAATTTAAATTTTCAAATTCAAATTTATAAATTTTGACGATATTTATATATGATATTTATTATATAATGTAATAAAATTTCAGATTTAGGAGTTCTATTTGATTCTGGTTTGTTTTTCACGGATCATATAACTGATATTTGTAATAGAGCACACAAATCTTTAGATTTGATAGATTGAGAAATTGTAAACAATTTAAATCTACCAATGCGCTTCTTTGCATGTACTATTCTATTGTACGTTCAAAATTAGGATATGGTTCGATTATTTGGTATTCTCATCAAACCAACAACTTTGATGCGATAGAGAAGGTTCAGCAAAAATTTCTGAAATACCTTTATTATAAAACATATAGAATTTACCCTGAACGTGGCTTTGACCACAACACTTTACTAAAAGAATTTGGTATTCCTTCCCTTGCCTCACGTCGATTTATCTGAACAATTATATTTTTATTTAAACTTTGCAGAAATTCTATAGACTGTCCTCTTATTCTTAATCAACTATCCTTTAATGTTCCAAGGCTATCTACAATTATTTTTCAATTATTCTACTCCTAAATATAATTCTCTCTTAAATTTGCCTATTTTACTTATGTGTCCTCTAACTTTAACTTAATTAATAATGAAATAGATATTCACAACACTTCACCTAATAATCGAATAATCTCCATCTGCACAAGTTAACCTTTTTATTTTCTTTTCAAATATCTCATTATTTTATCTTATTCTGTTTATAAATAATATTGTTACATTCTGCATTATATGTAATTTTATGCAAGCATTTTATGTTAATAACTATATATTGTAATTTTTTATATATTGTAATTGTTATTCATTATGTAAAATAATTGTATTTTTGAGTCCTCTTGGAAGAAATCTGTGGGCTATTTAAATAAATTATTATAAATTATTATAAAACAACAATCCTACACACTATTTCCATAAATCAATATTTATTCATCCATCATTACAATGAATTACATTGTATTAAATGCTACTAAACACATCTATGTATATTACTTCTGAATTTATTATTATTACAAACTAATGACTATTTCAGTTCCCTTATTGTGCATGAAAAAAGATAGTTTAAACATTCATCATGCACAATTGTTCAATAAAAATTAATATAAATTGCACTATTTATTCATTACACATGTAAAAGCGAGTATATATATAATATATACTAAATTCAAGTCTTAGAAATAAATTAAAGTTATTTTATATTGCAGTAAGTCAATTATAATGATAATTGAAATATTTATTTGCAGCCAAATAGTCGAAATAGATAAATAACAAGTTATTATGTACATTATAAATTCTAAAGAAATGTTTTTCAAATTTTGTAAAATTACAAGGTTACTACAAATTAATAAAATTATTGATATTTACCAAACCAGGAAAAAAACACAACAAACAAATTTTAAAGACATTGTTTAATGAAAAAACACACTAATAGAATAAAATAATTAAGTACAAGTTAAATAATAACATTATGTAGTTAATCACATCACTGACAATTTGTAAATGGCGCGCGAAAAAGTACAGCAATGCCTTAAAGAAAACAACGGGGTTCACAAATGTGGATGCAGGATTGAGTTCTCGCAAAATCTAGCCGCTTGCAAGAGAGTTTTAACAATGATGCAAAAAGAATAAAGAAAAACAAAACAAAGTGTTAAAAAGATTAAGATATGTATTATCTAATGCTTTGTTTTATTTTACTTTATCCTCTTTCCATCCTTTTTAAAACTCTCTTACAAACTGCAAGATTTTCCGAAAGCCCGAACCTGCATCAACTTTTTGTGAACCCTTTCGTTCCAATATGGCGTGATTTGAAATTTCGCGCGCCATTTACAAATTGTCAATGATGTAATTAACTACATAGTATTATTATTTAACATTTATTTAATTATTTTATTCTATTAGTGTGTTTTTTCATTAAACAATGTCTTTAAAATATGTGTGTTGTGTTTCTTCCTGGTTTTGGTATGTATTGATGTATTAATTTTATTCTTCTAGTGTACTTGTCAAATGTTTTTTACAATGATGACACACATACAGTGTCGAAACGTACATATTAAATTACATTTTGCTTTTTATTGTGACTATTTGGATGCATATAAACATTTCAAAAATATATATAGAAAACAAAATAGGTTATGTATATATTAAAAATCTTAATAAATAAAGATATATTTGTATGTTTTAATATATACATAAACAAAAGTATTTGTTTTCGATTTGAAAAATTATATTACACATATATATATTAATGTCTGATATTTGGACTTTATACACGGTGGGAAATATATATATATATATATATATATATATATATTATATTTATTTATTTAATATAGGACTCCTAGATTTTCCAAATTTGATTTATGTTTTTTCTGCAAACAATTAATCCAAAAACACAATAAGTTTTCTCCAGATGTTTAATTTCGACGTTTCGAAACTACATACGTTCCATCATCAGATTTTTTGTGTGAAATACAAACTTATTATTTTGTAACTATATTATTGAAGAATTTTGTTAGAACAGCATAATAAACGAAAAAAAAAGGATTCTGATTTTTCTTTTATTTAGTAAAAAATTGAAAATTGAATGCAATAACATTTTTCAAATTTATAAAAAGAAATGTTTTCACCAAATACACACACACAAATACAAATACATCAAAAAGTTTTAAAAAAATTATTCAATAATATATTTACAAAACAAGTTTATAAATAAAAAAAAATAATTGTTTCTGTAGTTACTAATATTCATCACACAAAGTAAATTTCCTTTTAAGAAAATGTTCTTTTTTGTCAGAAAAATTCTGATGATGGAACGCATCTAGTTCCGAAACGTAGTCACCTATATTCATGACACAAATTGAAATTTCTTTTAAAAAAAATGTTGGTTTTTTGTCAGAAAAAAAATGATGATGGAACGTAATTATCAATATTCATGACATAAAGTAAAATTTTTTTTAAGCAATTTATTTTTTTTTTCAGAAAAAACCTGATGATGGAACTGATTTAGTTCCGAAACTAGTTACTTATAATTTTAATGACAAAGTAAAATTTTATTTAAAGAACGTTTTTCATCAAAAAAATAACCTGATGATGGAACGCATCTAGTTCCGAAACGTAGTTATTATCATTGATAACAGAGTAATATATTTTAATATTCATTTTTTTCGGAAAAACCTGATGATAAAACGTACCTAGTTCCGAAACGTTAATATTGATAACAAAGTAAAATTCCTTTTAAAAAAATGATCGTTTTTCGTCTGATGATGGAACATATCCAGTTCCGAAACGTAGTTACTGATATTCATGACATGATTTTTGCCGGAAAAAAACTGATGATGGAACTGATGTAGTTCCGAAACGTCGTAATTAAACATTTTATTGTTTTGATTAATTGTTTGGGAAAAACATGAGTTAACATATATATATATATTTATATATATAATATATATATATATATATTTAATTTTTTTTTTATCTTAAAACTAATATTACTCAAGTCCAAAAAAAATCTTCAATTAATTCCAAAAATACATATATTCACAAAAGCATGTAAATCCATGCACCGTATAACTTTATACATACAAATATATAATTCATAAAAAGTAAATATAATTCGTAAAAAAAATATAAATCTACATATATGTATAAATATAAAAAACTTATTAAAAAAATTGGTAAATCATACCAAATAATAGAAAAATAAATAACTTTTAACTTTGTAAAGTTAAAAAAGTTTAGTTTATACATATGTTTGTGTATAATATATCGTCTGTTATATATTTATATATATAATTTGTCGAATAAATAATTTATCGTGTCAAGTGTAGTTTAGTCGATATTAGTATTTGAACTTGAAAAATTGTCTAAGTCGTGTGGATCACACACACAAATATATATATATATATATATATATATATTATATATATATATATCTGTTATGTGTGGATATCCACACATGTTTAATTTCGTTTACCGTATGCTAGTGAATAGATTTAGTACAGATTTATTCTCTTTTTGACTTCTGGCTTTGGAAAATACGTTCCAAAATCTTAATGTTTCATCCCCAGCACCAGTGACGATGGCTTCACCATCAGGACTTAAGGCTAAATACAG